>NW_028319993.1:0-230562 GCF_062004578.1 Staurois parvus
TATGGAAACAAATAGATACAATGTTTCAACCGCTGTATGGAAGGACAGTCCCAGAACTGTCATTAATAGTCTATTTCTGACAGTTCTATGACATTCCCTCCATACAGCAGTTGAAACAGCTGTATGGAGTGAATGTCCCAGAACTGTCAGAAATAGACTATTTCTGACAGTTCTGGGACTGTCCTTCCATACAGCGGTTGAAACATTGTATGTATTTGTTTCCATAAATGGATCCATTTATGGAAACAAATACATACAATGTTTCAACCGCTGTATGGAAGGACAGTCCCAGAACTGTCATTAATAGTCTATTTCTGACAGTTCCATGACATTCCCTCCATACAGCGGTTGAAACAGCTGTATGGAGTGAATGTCCCAGAACTGTCAGAAATAGACTATTTCTGACAGTTCTGGGACTGTCCTTCCATACAGCGGTTGAAACATTGTATGTATTTGTTTCCATAAATGGATCCATTTATGGAAACAAATACATACAATGTTTCAACCGCTGTATGGAAGGACAGTCCAGAACTGTCATTAATAGTCTATTTCTGACAGTTCCATGACATTCCCTCCATACAGCGGTTGAAACAGCTGTATGGAGTGAATGTCCCAGAACTGTCAGAAATAGACTATTATGACAGTTCTGGGACTGTCCTTCCATACAGCGGTTGAAACATTGTATCTATTTTTTTCCATAAATGACATTCTGCAAATACACTTAGAGGAGTGCTGCAGATACACTTTTTGCCGGCTTGGAATTAATCTTATTTTCATCCTACTTCTTCTTCTTCATCCTCATCCTCATAAGAAGAAAAAGAAGAAGTAGGATGAAAATAAGAATAATTCCAAGCCGGCAAAAAGTGTATCTGCAGCGCTCCTCTAAGTGTATCTGCAGAATGTCATTTATGGAAAAAAATAGATACAATGTTTCAACCGCTGTATGGAGTGAATGTCCCAGAACTGTCATAAATAGTCTATTTCTGACAGTTCTGGGACATTCACTCCATACAGCTGTTTCAACCGCTGTATGGAGGGAATGTCATAGAACTGTCAGAAATAGAATGTTTCAACCGCTGTATGGAAGGACAGTCCCAGAACTGTCATTAATAGTCTATTTCTGACAGTTCTATGACATTCCCTCCATACAGCGGTTGAAACAGCTGTATGGAGTGAATGTCCCAGAACTGTCAGAAATAGACTATTTCTGACAGTTCTGGGACATTCCCTCCATACAGCGGTTTCCGGCAAAAAGTGTATGTGCAGAGTTCCTCTATTCTGCAGATACACTTAGAGGAGCTCTGCAGATACACTTAGAGGAGCTCTGCACATACACTTTTTGCCGGCTTGGAATTATTCTTATTTTCATCCTACTTCTTCTTCTTCTTCTTCTTCTTCTTCATCCTCATCCTCATCCTCTTCTTCTTCTTCTGAGGATGAGGATGAGGATGAAGAAGAAGAAGAAGAAGTAGGATGAAAATAAGATTAATTCCAAGCCGGCAAAAAAGTGTATGTGCAGAGCTCCTCTAAGTGTATCTGCAGAATAGAGGAACTCTGCACATACACTTTTTGCCGGCTTGCAATTATTCTTATTTTCATCCTACTTCTTCTTCTTCTTCTTCTTCTTCTTCTTCATCCTCTTCTTCTTCTTCTGAGGATGAGGATAAAGAAGAAGAAGAAGTAGGATGAAAATAAGATTAATTCCAAACAGGCAAAAAGTGTATGTGCAGAGCTCCTCTAAGTGTATCTGCAGAATAGAGGAACTCTGCACATACACTTTTTGCCGGCTTGGAATTATTCTTATTTTCATCCTACTGCTTCTTCTTCTTCTTCATCCTCATCCTCATCCTCAGAAGAAGAGGATGAGGATGAGGATGAAGAAGAAGAAGAAGAAGAAGAAGTAGGATGAAAAGAAGAATAATTCCAAGCCGGCAAAAAGTGTATGTGCAGAGTTCCTCTATTTCTGACAGTTCTCTCACAGCTTCTTCACATGTACAGCGGTTGAAACATCTGTATCCTAAATGGAAACTAATAGATACAAATTGTATCTATTAGTTTCCATTTAGGATACAGATGTTTCAACCGCTGTACATGTGAAGAAGCTGTGAGAGAACTGTCAGAAATAGAGGAACTCTGCACATACACTTTTTGCCGGCTTGGAATTATTCTTCTTTTCATCCTACTTCTTCTTCATCCTCATCCTCATCCTCTTCTTCTGAGGATGAAGATGAAGAAGAAGAAGAAGAAGTAGGATAAAAAGAAGAATAATTCCAAGCCGGCAAAAAGTGTATGTGCAGAGTTCCTCTATTTCTGACAGTTCTCTCACAGCTTCTTCACATGAACAGTGGTTGAAACATCTGTATCCTAAATGTAAACTAATAGATACAATGTTTCAACCGCTAAACATGTGTTCCTTCTGTCAGAGAACTGTCAGAAATAGCGGAGCTCACTGCAGGGACACTTTTGCCGGCTGATCAGGAAATGTTCGATTCGCGCACCCGAAGTAGGCAAAATTTCGGTTTCGCCGCGAATCGAATATTTCCTGAAATTCGACTCGAATTCCGGTTCGCCTGGTTCGATTCGCTCATCTCTACTCAGCATCCATAAGTGGCTATGTATGGCTCTCTGCTCCTTCTCAAGGGTTACATTACCCTGTGGCTACTAAACTTAAAATTGTCCCCTGGAAGGACAGAGGTTTAAATTCAAAATTTAAGCATTCCCTGGTACTTCTATTTCTCAAGTCCCTTCAGCCACAGGTTGTTTTTCTTCAAGAAAATCATCTCCTAGGCAACAAAATCCTTTCCTTAAAATCTCACTGGATTCAGCCAGCAATACATGCCACTTACAGTATTCCTCTTATGCTCGGGGGGTAACAATATTGTTGCTAAGAATTTTCCTTGTTTAATCCATCAGCAGTCTGGGGCATGAACGAACGGTAAGGGCGTTTGGCGGGCTGGTCGCCGGCCGCACCCCACAATTCATTGAGCCCTAACAGTGCATTGTGCATTGTGATTGGCCAAAGCAATGCACCTGTTATGGACCAACCGGCGGTAGCCTCTAGCGATCCACAGACCAGAATTCCCCAGGGTGCAGAATCTAAGCCCCGACCTGCTTGCTCACCAGGGCCCCTGATGGTGGGGATGGACTTGGAGCAGGCCGAAACCAGGTCGCGGCCCCTGGGTGCAACCAGCTGTGGTAGAAGTACCTGTCGGTGGTATGCAGCAGGTAAGAGCCTGATGTGAGGAGGCAGAAAGAGCAAAGTCAGACAGGTGGAGGCAGGACGGTACAAGCGGCAAGCAGAAGAATAAACGGGTCACGAGCCAGGTTCGGTAACAGGAGATCAAACGTACAGGATTAGACAGGAGAATGGATAGACAAGCCAGGGATCAGAACAGGAGACAGTCAGCGAATCAAGGTCAGGCAGGGTCAGCAACAAGGCAATCTTTCAGGAACTCAGAATATAGGAAAAGACCATATGGCAACTAAAGCCCAGTCAGAGCCTGTTTAAATAGGGCGCCCTGCACTCCCATTGGTGCCAGGCACGCGTCCGCGATCGCGAGTGTGCATGCACGAGCACTGTTGCTGCCGCGGGCACCCAGGTCCTAGTGCCCGCACGCTAGTGTGCCCCGGGATACCGCGCATGCGCAGACTCGTGCGCCGCGGTACGGCCCGGGATCCCTGACAGCAGTCAGGTGCAATGCTTTGGCCAATCACAGCACAGGATGATGTCATAAGGGGGCGGGGTGACTTGAGTCTTTTTGGGTACATATTGAAGGGTCCTCTACTGTTCAGGTATTTCAAGGCATCCACCAGAGGGACATATACATCTGCTACTAAGGCTGCCAGAGTTAAAACCAATCCTTCAACATCATTGCTACATTACCAAAAATGCACCCACTATTCCTTGCAGAGGAAGGGTGAGAATCTCTTTGAGAAAGAGGGAAAGAATGGCAAGCTTCTAGCACTGCTCAGTTCATCTGAGAGGCCCCAAACCATTATCCCCTGTATTTATTCCTCATCTGGTAGTCTACTGACTTCCAGGGAAGAGGCAATTGTTTCCCTTTATACTGATTTGTATTCCCCCCTACACCTCTATGAGGTGGATGGCCTAGTTTCCCTCCTTGACCCTTTACCTATACCTACCCTGTCAGAAGAGGCTGAGCTCTTCTAGATGCCCCTTTAAGGAGGAGGAAATCACTACTGCTATTAACTCCTTCCTGATTTGCAAGGCACCTGGGCATGATGGGCTGCCTGTTGAATCGTACAAACATTATACTGATTTTTTATCTATGTCTATATGCAGATTGTCTGGAGCAAGGGGTTCTTCCCTCCTCCTTTTATGAGACTCATGTGGTCTTGTTATCTAAACCACAACCCTTTCAGTGTACCTCCTATAGACTCATGGCCCTCTTGAATATGGATTTTAAAAACGTTATGAAAATGTTAGCTACTAGGCTTAGGTTCATTCTCCACCTGGTTATCTCATCGGACCATATAGGTTTTATGCCGAACAAGGCCACGGCTATTAACCTTAGACCTGCAAATGGCCTTTTGACTTCAGACCTATATGAAAACAGTTGTGGACAGGATAGGCTTGGGCCCTGTTTTTCTACTTGGGGTGGAGCTGTTATATCAATGCCCCTTGGCTGCTATCAAGCTAAACTGTGAGGTGACATACTTCTCATGACACAGTCTATGGATTGTCCCTTCCAAAGGGTAGACAAAGTTAATTATCTTGACCTTACTATTTTCAATACAGTTTCAGATTTTGTTTTCCTTAATATCTCTCCTCTCCTTGTGACACTCAAGAATAGGTTGCATACCTGGAAGAACCTTCCTAATTGGCAACATCAATCTTCTTAAAGCTTTATTAAACCCAGAACCCTGCATTCAATATATCTTGTCTCCCACAGTACACAAAGCATGGAAGTACAATAATTTTAAGAAACATAAACTGCTAAATACCTTTTCTCATCAGCAGTTAGAGCAGTCTTGTGACTTCTATCAGTGTCCAGCAGAGCACATGTTTTCTGGACAGTGCTGATTGGCCCTGTGCTAATCACATGACCCTCCCAAGAAAAAAAAAAAAAGCCTCTCTAGCCATACACACCAAACTGAGCATGTGCAGTGCGACTACACACAATATATTCTTATCAGGAGATCAGAGGGGGACACTGGAAGAAGGGGAGGATCAGAGAAGTCAGGATCAAACAGCAATTTTACACAATGCAGAGGATTATCCCCTTAGATTCTACAGGGGGTATAACAAGCTTTACTGCATATACAGATTGATTTTACTGTTTGGGTTTAGTAATACTTTAAGATGAATTTCCGCCCCCTCTTCTTGTACATTTTCTATAATTTGCCGATATGGATTCCCAAAACCATATTTAAGAGTATTTATCATCTTATCTCAGCCTTCCTCTGGCAGGGGAGTAATCCCAGGATTACAATAGCAGTGTTGCAGCAACCATGCCAAGAGGGAGGATTGGTTGTGCTTAATTTTTACAGATATTTTCTTGCTGGTCAGTTGGTTTTTTGCTCAGCAATGGTTAACCACTCTCTTAAACGATGTTGCAATGTCTTCAGAAGCAGCCTCAGTTGGCTCCTTATGAAGCTCCATTCCATCTGGTGTATTGGGGGGGGGGGTAAATCTCTGTATCCACTCACAGATTCTAAGCACTCCACCATAAGAGCCTGGGAGGCAACACGGAGAGCGAGACTAATGACCCTCCTCCCACATTGCCTCACAAGCCACTGTGGAAGAACCACAGCTTCCACATTTCTATACCTACCCTGACCCTGTTATCTGGACAATGTTTGGTATTAAGAAACCCTGTGATGTTGTCTGCAATGGTGTGCTGTTGCAGTTTGATGGCTTAAAATCCTTGTATCTTCTACTAAACTCTCACCTATTCCGCTTCTTGCAGTTTAGGCATGCATTCCAAGCACAGCTTGGCGCCACTAGACCTTTTCTCCAAGTTAGCGATCTTGAGTCGTTATGATGATACTCTCTCTAAGCCACTGCCTATTTTATATAAGTAACTGTGGAAACTGGCAAATTTCTCATGCCCGGTAGGAATGCTTAGATAGCTGATGTTCCTAGATTTGATAATGATGATAGGGATGATATGTAAGAGGCTTCTTTTACCAGGTTGGTGTTAGCTAGGGATAGTCTTATACACTACAAGTTCTTATGCAGAAGTTTTCTGACCTCAGCTAGGCTAGCCAGAGTATATAGCACTCAATCCTCTACCTGTTGGAGCTGCTTCTCTCCCAACACTAACTTTATTCATATCTTTTGGGAGTGCTCAGCCATTCAACAGTACTGGCTGGAGATTACAAAGTGTATCTAAATGGTCACTATTTTAGTCATAAGCACCACCATAGAGATGAGTCTGGTAGATTTTCTTCCCCCCTCAAAAGTTATCCACACCCTACTTACACTATTAATTTTTTACGCTAGGAAGATTATTATCCTTTTGTGGAAAAACCTGCTGCAACGACCCTGCCGGCTTGGAAAGCCTTCATACATAAAGCCTTGCCTTTTCATAAAGCTACATCCGCTAACAGAGGGTGCCTGCTAAGTTTGATAAGGTCTGGGGAGGTTGGGTTAACTCCACATCTACTGTGCCTGATTACTCAAATATATTTGGCTAATGTATAGTATGTCCCATAGTTTTTGGTGTATTTACTATGTGCTCTCTTTTAACCACCATTTTGGTTACCCTTTGACAGTCCCCCATGTCATTTCAGTTAGCTATGGACATCCCTGATCTTGTCTGTGCATTTCTTCTTGGTACGCTATAGAAGCTTGCATGACCCATACATGACTATTTTACACTTCCTGTATAATTGTGATTTTCAATTTATTCAATATTCAATTTATCTCTGGCATATACCTGGATTTGCTTTAATAGCCAGAGGTGCTGTGGCTCTGTTCTGTTTTACATTCTTTTGTCTTTTTTTTTTTTTTGTCTGTTTGTTCTATGTTGTTTATTGTCTTGTATGACGTGACTTTTACATCTGAAAATCAATAAAAAAAAGAAATGAGCTTTAACTTTCTAATATATATGCAAAAGTTTTCCTCCAAATAACAGTTTTCTTCCACAGTCAGTCGAAACATAATGGCAAATTACCTGAACATGGGTGGGTGCTTTTGACTGTTAAAGGGACATTAGTACATATTGTAAGCTCAATTGGAATTAATCATACAAACACCATGATAAGGCATGATATACCTACTGTTTATTTAATTAGACCCTCAAAGATTACAGAAACATACACTGTAATAACAAGCCAATAAAAGTTACATCAACACTATTCTTCTTTTCTAAAGATGACATGCATGCTGGTTCTATTTACTAGGTTTACTCTACACTTGGCCAAGTTATCAATAAACATTCAATGCAGGTAAAAACAGAATACCAAATATATAAGCTAGTATATGATAAAACAGTATGAACCCTTCTTCTACTATCGTTGATGTCTGAAATCTGCTTGCATTACTTCCCAGCATGAGGGAGTTAATGCTTGTTGAGTAGACTTGCAGACCCACACAATAATAACATCATGCAGGACTTAAAAGTCAACCTAAGAATTAACTACAGAGGCATGCTGAGCTGTAATAGAAGCTTACAATTCTAGAGCCTGCAGACACAATAAAAAGAGATTACAATCTGATATTAGAGCAAGGTATACCTGTGATAGATCTGATGCAATCACTTTATGTTTGAATATAAAACAGTTTATCTGTTTAGAAATATGAATTATAAAACATGTTTTCTATAGATGACATGCCTTATTGTCATATATATGTATATAGACAACATTTATACTTTTCTTTCAGCTCTTGATACTTCTTTCTACTTCAGGGAGATATGCATCTCAATGAAAAACAAGTCAAGATTTGCAGATAGTAGGTGGGATCTTGTTGAAAATACAGCTATTGTTAGGAAGATCAATATTTAGTTACGTTTTATTACTAGAGGATATGTTTTCCCAGTCAATACACTTCTTATATCCCTTAGTATGGTGGCTAAATGGTTAGCACTTCTGCCTGGCAGTACTAGGGTCATTGGTTCTAATCCCAACCATGGCACCACCTGCCTGGAGTTTGCATGTTCTTCCTGTGCCTGCATGGGTTTCCTCCGGGTACTCCAGTTTCCTCCAAGAAACCAAAGACATGCTGGTAGGTTAATTGGCTCCTGTCTAAATTGGCCCTAGTATATGTACATATGAATGTGAGTTAGGGACCTTAGATTGTACACCTATTGAGGGTTAGGGACTGATGAGAATGTACAATATACAGTATGTGTAAAGCATTGCATAAATTGACAGTGCTATATAAGTACCTATAATAAATAAATTAAAATTAAATATCTCTAGGCTATATGTACCACTCTCAATAATGACTGTCTTTCACCCCATTCACTCATACTTTTCTCCATTTTCCTCTTCTCTAGCACACAGCTAATCCACTCTTTCAAAGGCCCATTACTACAAGAAACTGAATGTTCCAGGAGTCATTCTTAGGTGCTCGATAGATGTGTCAGATCCCTATATACAGCCAGTTGGATACAAATACAACGAAGAACCAGATGCTGTAAAGAGTTTCAGATCAACTTAAATAAATATATTTTTATTTATTTATATGTTTCTCACACATTTTAACCAGTACTTGCAAAGAACACATACTGTAAGAGTTTGTGTATTAGGGATGAGATTTGGGTCTAACACAGGTGTGAGGCAAACCTTCCATGTTCAGATCATAGATCACCTTAGTAACCAAAATGCACTGCCTGGCCTTTAAACTAAGATCAGCTGACCTAGAGGCACCAATTAGGGGGTTTGAAAAAGCCCGCCCCATCACTATAAAGTGGTGGGTTCCCAGCCGCCATATTACAATGTGCTTTAGCTGTTATAGAGAAAACATAATAAGTGCTGCTAATAAAGTGATTGGGGAAAGATTAGTGCAGGACATGTAGACACTGGCAGCTTTCTCTCTCATCAGCCCCTGCTAAATGTTAGGTAGGTAGCAAAGTGTTGAGCATTTAGAAGAATTTGGAGATGGGGCATTATGTGCTTCTAAATTTTTTCATCAATTTGTCACATCTTAATATGGCTGATGTCCTGCGTGCTCTTTATAGCCTGTCTATGACATGAACTACAGAGATAACAGGCTTCATATGTTTTTTTCACAGGGTATATTTCCTATTTGTTGCTTAATGCTGCTTTTTCTTCACAGCACTTTACTGCATCCTCTGAGAAAACCTCAAAAACACAACCAAAGTTTCCCTGGCATGTCTACAATTATTAAAATTCAGCTTCTTGGTCACACATCTTCCCTCCTGAAGACCCTCTCTGACAAGATGCATGCAGCAGAACAGGCTAGTACCTCGATTGCCTATTGGGCCACCCCCAACCAGAAGCACATCATTGATATCCAGTACATTTTGGTTTAGATCACTTCTAAGCATTTTGGTTGTAGCCTTGCAAGTTCCTTCCCATGGCTATTTGACCAGTGCAGGACAATCTCACAGTAGAAAAATAAAAATAAATGTAAACTGTACATAATGTTTATAAAAACATGACGAGTAGGAAAATGACTGGGTCTGAACCAATGTATGGCTCTCAGCACAGATCAGGTTTCTTTCCTATCTATCTGGTTTCACTCCCTGGTTTAGACTAGGGATGAGCGAATGTGTCTGGGTTCAGTCTGAAAATGAAAACTTAAAACCATATCCCATGGAAGTCTTTGGGTGGGGGAATCTTTAAAAAAAAATTCTGACTAATAGGCTAATAGGCCTATGGCTAATAGGCAAGTGTTTGTCAAAAACAGATATATGGACACTGCCAAAGGGCACATATACCAATGTCAAAAAATAGAAAAAAAACTGTAAAGCAGGGAGAGAGTCCTCCTTTTAATGTGACTTTGAGGGTGACATAAGAAAAAAAAATGATCCTTTAAATAACATGCTTGGGAGATACTTTTAAGCTGTACATGGTGTTATAGAAAGGTAGGATTCTCACAGACAGTGTCGGCAACACTGTATTTTGGCATCACATTTTTTAAAATTTTAATTAACAAGAAATATACACTCACCTGCCACTTTATTAGGTACACCTGTTCAATTGCTTGGTATCACAAATTGCTAATCAGCCAATCACATTGTACCAACTAAATGCATTTAGGTATGTAGATGAGGTGAAGACGACTTGCTGAAGTTCAAACCAAGCATCAGAATTGGGAAGAAAGGGAATTTAAGTGACTTTGAATGTGCCATGGTTGTTGGTGCCAGACGGGCTGGTCTGAATATTTCAAAAGCTGCTGATCTACTGGGATTTTCATGCACAACCATTTCTAGTGTTTACAGAGAATGGTACGAAAAAGAGAAAATATCCAGTGAGCGGCAGTTGTGTGGATGAAAATGCCTTGTTTATGTCAGAGGTCAGAGGAGAATGGGAAGACTGGTTGCTGCGACATTCAGATGGTAGGGTCAGAATTTGGCGTAAACAACATGAAAGCATGGACCATCCTGCCTTGTATCAATGGTTCAGGCTGATGGTGGTCGTAGAGTAGTGTGGGGGATATTTTCTTGGCACTAGCAAGGTATACCTAATAAAGTGGCCGGAGAGTGTATGCTCCTTTACAAGCAAGACATAGATTATGAGCAGATCAAGGTAGGGTTTTAAATACAATTCTGACCATTAATGTTGATAGAAGGATATTAGATGGGAACTTCTACAAAAGATCCCTATGTCTTCTCATTGCAGTTCCAAAAACATTTGCCGAATGTGTTTTTTGTTTTTTAATGAAGGGGAAGAAAGTATATTATTAGGGTCTCTTTTTTTTGTGAGTGTCTGTTGGAGCAAGAAAAGAAAGGAGAAGAGGTATAACAGTAACAGTAGTAGAAATTAAAGCCAGACCTGTAAAGGATAGACCAAATTTGAATAGTGTAGCTAAACAGGAGAACGAATTAAGTAAAAGGGGCTGGGTTAAAATGAGGAGATGGCATCCAGGGAGTAGCACTACAGTAGGGAGGAGGGAGGAGAAAGAAGGTGGGACCAGAAGAGAAGGAGATCTATGAGGGAAGTTGCATTTTTTCTCCCTCCACTGATAAAATAGGAGAGGATACATGCCCTTCAGAGATTTCACCAAAGTCGAAAATGAAGGTACCAGGAGGTTGTAAAAGGGAATGTCTGTGTTCTTTAAAAAAAAGCTTTTGTAGGTGCTGCGGGAATTGAAAATGATTCCTATAGACCAAATGCATCTGAAGTGGTCTTGTGTATCATTCAATATCGCTCTTGTTTACTTCATCTGTGCTATTTCGTTAAACCCCTGTAACCATTCAGAAATGGTGAGGAGGAATTGCAACTTCCAGTGGTGGCAGACAAACATGATGATTGACTTTATGTATAATTCTAGGGGTCAGAGGTATTTTATAGTAAGTAGGTGCTGGGATCTAAAGAAAAGGCCTGTCCCACAATCTGTTGAGAGTGTGTATTTCATTTTAAAAAGGAGTTATGTATAGGAAATACTGTAAGCTTCTGCGGTGTCATCACAAAAGGAGTTTGTAAGTGGACTCTTGTATGGAGGTGTTTATGGAGCATTTGTGTTTTAGGATGTAAATCATGGGCCATTGCTTCTCATAAAAGTTGGTATTAAGACTGCTTTCCCAGAGAAATTGTAAAGAGGGAGGGTTATTAGAAGAAGAGTGTAAGAGGAATTAGTATTAAAATTGTGTTTTTTTTGGTGAGCTGCACTTGCAAAGCTGTTTGAACAGAGTAATCGATATTTTACATTTTACATTAGTGCTTGGATCAAATGCAGTATCACCCCAATCTGATTCACTGCAACTTACATAAGGCTTACTTTAGATTTGGTTTCGCTGACCCACAATTTTTATTCAACAGGCCCGAGTTGAGCAGTGGAAGTAGGAGCACATCTAAAACAATAGGAAAAATAAAGCTAAGCTTCTCACAACAATTTATTAGTGTAGTTTGTGAGCCTCTTTTTCACAGTGTATGGAGCATTGTCTGTCAGATTCAATAAAATGTGAAAAAGATAGTACACAAACCTACATTTCCTAAACCTCCTCCCATCCCCATAACCACAATTCCGAACAATATACAAGCCTTTAGCAAACAAATAGAAAGAGTCAGCCATATGGGATATGGGTACCAAATGCATGAAGAAAGATACTGTATGACTATGCACAACAGAGCTCTGAGGGAGCAGCAGCTCAATGAGACAAGTTGGCAGCAAAAGGCACACTCTTCTTTTTCTCATCAAGAGTACATAGCAGCCACTCTTTTAGAGCACTACTAATAAGCTTTTTTTCTATCTCCTCCTCTTCAGGGACACATAGCAGCTTTTTATCATGGGCCTGCTAATGCTCGTTATTCATTCTCAAAGCATAGCATTTTTTTTTATTGGCCTAGTTATTTGTGCTGCAACCCCTCTCATATAGTTCAGCAAAAACGTTCCTGGTTATTTTCTCCTTCTCAAGAGAGCAAAGCAGTCATTTTTTACCTTCTAATGGACCTTTTTACCACCTCCTTCTCCTCCAGGGTGCATATCCATATGCCATTTTTGGGGCCTGCTAATGTGCCCTTTTCCTTCTTCTCCCCCTCTTCCTCAGCATATCAGCCAACTTCTTTTGGATTGCTAATGTTTGTGGCTTGTTCTACACTACAAGTAGGAAAGCATCCAGCTGCTTTAATTTTTCCTCAAATTTCAAATGCCAGTGCTGTTATTTTGCACAGAAGGCCATCCCTCTCTTACATATGGAATGAACATAGGAGAATATGGAGCATATAGAGAACATAGTTATGCAAAGAAAGATCCCTCCTGCATAGATGTCTGCCATCATAATGGAGAGCTGCACTCCATCAGGAAGTGGGTCTGCCATCTCATGACAATCGCTTCTAGGGGTAAGCAACAGTGCTTATGGTCTAAGGGGGAAATATCACTCCCCAGCATAGACCAATGGTGTCACCAGAGCATAAAATGGTCTTTCCTCCTATTGTGCATGCTTGGTAGAGACAGTCATTTGTTTCTATGTTAGTTGCAAAGTTATCTAGTCTTGCCTCCTATCATCTCACCAAGCATGCATGGTACAGTCAGCATCCATTGCCAGGTGATGTTCGGTGGACCTATCATTATAGTCAGTGTGAACACACAAGCAATGCCAATGATAACAGAAAATCCACACTAGATACTATATGTGCAGTTTATGGGTGCTTGCATGTGTTCATCCCATAATGGTGTAACAGACTCACTGGCTGAAATGCGATAATGACTGGATATTAGCTGTTTTTATACTAAACTGCATTCAAGAATCTGTATCAGAGTGCCCGCACCACAATAGCCAAAATAAATATTGTGACCCAAAGGGCCTTCTGAGAAATATTAAATCATTATATTAATAATTATAATTAATTATAATTACTAATAAACTATTAATGCTCCTCGATAGGAAACAAAAGGAAAATGGAAAATGAAGGAAGGGGGATATTAATTGTAGGGGCTATAAATATATTAAGCTAGGAAATCTGGTTGGATGTGAAGTGTGCAGAACTGCAAAATTAGCATCATTCATTTAGGAAGCAAGTAAGTTAAAGGGCCGAGGCCCAGAGTTCAAGGCTACCTTTGTCTTGTTTAAGAAAACACGGTGGTTAGGGACAGCAAGGTTGTAACTGAAATGCTTACAAGCGATTAAATCATCTAAATTAAAGGAGGCAGTACAGCTTTTTTTTTCTGCTGCCACATATAATTATACCTTTGGAATGATCTTGTCATGGATCTGCATCTGTAACAAAGATATTCCACTCAAACCAAATGGAATTCCTGATCTAAAGAGAATTGATGTGAATGCCAAAGCAAGAGCATTGTAAATAAAATTCAACTGCACTCTAAATGTGTACCTTACCCTTGCCTGGCAATGACAAAGAGTTTGATGGCAATAAACTCAGTGACTTTGCTTAACCGCTTGCCTCCCACCCATAGTCGTTTTACTGTAGATGGGCAGCAAAGCCAGACTGAGCGACGTTCTGGTAAATTGCCCTGCACATGTGGACTTGTATGTGTCCTGTGAACACAGTGGATCAAGGTACTGATCAGTGCCGATCACTTTGCTGACAGTTGCCGGTTATCGGCAGTACTTTCCTCACGCTATGACAGCGTGAGGAAAGTGCAGTCGCTAACCGGCAACTGTATTTACTCAGTGATCTTCTGTTCATTGGACATAGCTGATCACGTGGTAAAAGGCCACTGTGATTGGCCGTTTACCGTATCACATGATCAGCTGTGATCGTAGGACACAGCGATCACCAGAGGTGCTGGGTGCGTGCCACTGGGGGCACGCAGGGGGCGTGTTCTGGAATGACGTCCATGAATGTTATCCCAAAACTAGACAACTGCGCTGTAGCCACAGTAGGGAAGAGGTTAATAAACTTAAGAAAAAAGTTTTTTTCTTTTGTAACATACTGTCACTAGTTGGTATCACCGCCACACCAGTCATATGACGTTGTACTGCACTGGTGACAGTATGGGAAAAAAAATAATTTAATTTCTTTGTTTTCCAAAAAATTGTGACAAAAAATTACAACTCGCCATGCCTCTTACTAAATACATTGGACTGTCTACCTTCCAAAAGGGTCGTTTGCAGGCAGGGGCGGACTGACAACTCATGGGGCCCCCGAGCAATAGGGGATCATGGGGCCCCTGTGTCCTTGCCCAAACTCAAAAAAGCCTATGAAAAAGGTAACAGGGGCATCTCATGGGGCCCCCTACTGACCCCGGGCGCTCAGGAAGTGCCCGAGTTTCCAAATGGTCAGTCCGCCCCTGTTTGCAGGGAATATGTACTGTCCTGGCATTTTAAGACCTCAGAAATGATCAATTTTCAAATATATATACTATAGTTTGTAAACCCTAAATTTGGGTTATTTTTAGCAAAGAAATGTAGCAGAATACATTTTGGCCTAAATTTATGAAGAAGGTATTAATTTGCAAAACATGAACTAAGAAAAGCATGTCTTTTTTTTCAAAATTTTCAGTATTCTCAGTATTTTTTGTTAATATAACAAAATAATAAAAAAATCCAGTGGTGATTAAATACCACCAAAAGAAAATTATATTTCTGTGTAGGCAACACAATTGTCAGTTAAAGGAGCACAGTGCTAAATAGCAATAAAATGCCCTGGTCATGAAGGGGGTAAAACCTTCCAGAAGTCAAGTGGTCAGACAATCCAATGATATTGGGTTAAAGGAAAGAGAAATAAATAAATTATCTGTTTATCCAGATCCTCATGTAAGGCATGTGTTTAGACAGCAGTGAATTGTTTGATTTTGATGTTCAACTTTGTTCTGTTAGGTCATACTATTTCCATTTAGCTATTAGTAATATCATAAATAGTTTGAAAATAAAAAAAGAATACCCAGTAGATACAGCAGTGAAAAACTGGCCATCAGTGGGACAATTTTATTCAGGGATAATAGGCCTAATAAGTGTTTAACTAAATTAATTTTATTTATCAGTTATCAGTGAAGTACATGTGAACTCAGGGACAGACTGTGAAAAAAGTAGGCAGCGCATGTGAAGAGGCTGTAAAGAAAGGGGCTTACCATGAAGGGGGCTTCCAAATCCTTATCTTAAAACCTTCACATCCCTTTTGGGGACAGGATATAAAGATGAGGCCTTATCCCATCAACATGAGGACAAGGTTTCTTGCATAGGGGGTGGCTTGGCCACAGCCCTTGTAAGGTATCTTCCCAATATTGAAAGGCATGTGGCCTAGTATTTTTCAGGAAGGAGGGACCAAGTGCTTACTCTCCTCACTTTCATAGGAACCCTGGCTGCATACATAGATAAGGATCTGGAATGAGTTTAAGGGGCACTTTGCATTTTTTTAGGGATGGTACAGTTAAAAAAGGGAGGCAAATGGTATGGGGTTCCCCTTAAATTTCATACCAGACCTTAATCCAGATATGCATCATGAATGGCTAGGAGGGGGCAGAGAGAGTGGCCTTTCAACACTGGTATGTTATATTGAAATGGAGAGCCAGCCAAGCCTCTGCCCCCTTGCAGGGCACTGTGTCCTCATGTTGAAGGAGAAAAGAGCCCCTTCCTCATATATTGTCCCTGAAAAGGGGATGGATCTGGGGCCAGCCAATATTTTGGGAATCAAACCCTTAGCTGCACTTCTACTATAGATGAAAGCTTTCTCTGTTCTCTACGCATCACCTCCACCTGCATTTCTAATTTATTGATTAATTGTATGTATCCCTCCATTCTCCCCTCTACTTCTTCAATTCAGGTTAATATCTGACCCAGGTCATTGCGTAATGTCCCTATCTCCTTTTTTCATTTACATCTCTAGTTTTGCAAACATTTCCGCCATTTTAGTTTTTGTAAGTGACTGTGACGTATGTCCTTGCTGTTCCATATTCCCTTGTTCTATTACACTTTCTGAGTTTGCTTATTCTTTATTCTCTTCCAGTGTTCCGAGTGAAAGTCTGGATTGGTCTTCCTCAGATTTTTTAAGTCCTTCATGCTGATTCTCCCAGGCTTGGGTCTCTGGGCTTTTATCTTGCAGGGGCATGTATTTTCTTATTGTGCTTGTGTTTGTGTAAGGGTGTGGGGCGTAGATAAATACTGATGTGCAATGTTAAACTGCAAAATGCTCTTTGGTCAGTAGTTGGCAGCAAAGTACAAGAATTGATTTTGCATTGAGGTTTACTAAGACAAAAAAACTAATGCTTATTTACCTTATAAAGTTTAATGAATGCTAATTTAGGGGCTGAGTAGGACCCTCTGAAGGGTCATAGTGAACTGTAAATGCAGGTTTGAGACTGCAATTAGGAAATTACTTACTGCATCACAAACTCTCTGGGAAGGGGAGGAGTTCCGGTGCAGAGCAGGAAGTGAGAGGGGTTCTGTGTCTGGCTGGTGTATGCTGAGTACGTCTGGAGAATCTGTGTGGAGCCTGGAAGAGGATTTATGGCTCACAGTGGAGTCTGGCGACGGCACCTAGGGAAGATTCACCGTGACGAGACCGGGCAACAAGTGACTGGTCCGGTTCTGGAGTGGACCAGTGGATCAGGAAAAAGCCCCAAGAGCCTGCCAAGGAACTGTAATTCCGGCTATGCCACAGCACATCGCACCACACGTGTTCAGTGGATATACCAGAAAGCTACAAGAGACATACTTTCCTTTGGATTACAAATAGTATTGTGCAATACTTAGGGTGCACCCCAACGTTATATTTTGCTCAGGAACATTCAGGCACAGCCAGGCTGCTTTCTTAACATTGGGGAAAAGTCTGCAAGTACGGGGTTAGTGTTAGTCAGTATTATTCTTACTGTATGGTTATGCGCTGTTATCATTCTGTTTATGTATGCTCAACTACTTGTTCATTATAACTGTTCAGTAAACGTAATTGTAAAAGAACCGCTGTTTGTGTCATTGTGTACCCTCTGAATCTGTGGGCCCAGCCCTCGGTTCTCTTTCATTTGCGTTTTTGATTGGGGGGGTTTTGAGCCCCCCCTTTTATCGGTTTATTCTTCATTTCAAGGGTTTACAATTAGATTAGATTAGACCTCTGTTCTAAAAAATACTGGTCCCAAGATAGCCATCTTTTTTTCTTCCGCTAGAGACCCAAACGCCCTTTCTTATCTTGTTTATGTATAGGAGTAGACCTGCCAACCCCCAAGACCCCCTAGGACCCTCCAATAAGTTCTTATTTTTTCACCCAATAGTCCCAACAGGAAATTTTTTACTGCACAATAGTTCTTTTAAAGATTTTTTACCGCTACTTGCAGCGACTCACCATTACCTTTCATGCCACAGGTAAACTCTACTACTCCAACCATTGTTGCTCCTTCCTTTTGGTCTGACCTTCCAGCCCGGGTTCCTGGAGTAGTATGTATGCTATAGAGAGTCCCCACTGCTCAGGGGTCCCGGGGTATCTCTGCATGCTAGAAGTGACCTAGGAGTCTCCCTTTAAGTGCTGCTGCTTCCTTCTCCTCGATCTCTTTCAGCTCCCCCCCGGCATCCAGAACTTCAGCCACCGCCACACCGGCAGTCTCATGGGCACTCCCAGCGTCCTTCCATCACTCGGAGGTTACCAGCTCCAATCCCCGCTCCACTCCACTCCGCCTCCAGCTCCCCGCCTGCCACCCGCCGGCTCTACAGCCCTCAGGCAGACAACTGTAATGCACCGCCCAGGACCCTCTGCTACCAACAGCCGCCAAGGGGGAACAGAGCCACCGAACAAATCGGTACTGAAGTCCCACCACAGGCAACATGGGCAGGACCCAGATAGGCACTAAGTCCCCTAAAGGGAATGTGGGGGTTTGCAGGGAGATGTATAGGAACCTAGAAGCCAACCACACCATTAAACATATTTCATTAAAAATTTATTTAAAAAAATGAAACAATCTCCCACAGTGTAAATCCATTTTCAGTCATGATGACCTACCACCACACAATGATGCCACAATGGCCTGCCCGCAATGATGTTGCCCTGTCACTACAACCACCACAAAATTACTCATCTCTAGGGAGCTTCTGTTTGAAAATAAACCAGTTTGGGATGCTGGGTGACATTTTTGACCAAATATGGTCTTGATCCCATTTAGTCAAGGATGTCACCCAGCATCCCTTGCTGGTTTGTTTACAAACTGAATCTAGCCAGTATCTGTTATTTAGTGTTACTGCCACTAAATGGCATATTCCCATGATCTGCTTACAAATAGGAGCTAGGGCTTCTAGTCAGCGATCTGGCCAAATAATCCATCCAATGTGACTGATAACAAGGGGAAAGTTTGGCAGCTGAGCAAAAACCTCTATTTTAAAGAAGATGTATTTCAGATTTATTTAAAGAAGAAGATTTATTTCAGTCCTGATTGTACTTTGAACTGATGGTTCTGAGGCAGGCACCTCATATGCGTACTCTTTAGCCCTGCTTCTCAATTTTTCTGTGTTAGTAATACAGTTATGGCCTATGTTATGACATAGATTACATGAGTGGAGGAGTAGATAATAAAGTAAAAAAGCTGCAAAATTATGATTTCTTCCTCCAGTATAAGATAATGTATTACATTTTTATCAGTATGTAAAATGAAAGGTTTTTTTTTTCAATTTAAAAAAAGTTACAAGTTTTGGGAAATTGAGTGTTACATTTTTAAAAACTGATGTTTTATGTATCTTTTATTATTTGTATAAAAAGTTTTATTTTATAGATAAATATGTATTTAATACTCAGTGTGTACATGATACTGCAAAATATGTTGGGCACATATTTGTAAAACTGTAGGTAGCTGTTTGCTTGGAGTTCAGTTTTATTTCTTCAATGTGTCTAACTGCTGCAGTGCCTATAGAACTGAGATGGGGGAATAAGCCACCAATTGATAGTTCTATAGAATGTTTGCTCATGTTATTCTACTGTACAGGGGACAGCCCTGGTGGCAATATACATAAGTTGGGAGAATTATCCACCAAATTATAGTTTTTTAGAATGGTTGCGCATGTTCTGCAATGTACATAAGACATCTCTGATGCCATTCTGCAATATAATTGCAATTAAATTAAAATAAACCTAGGTTGCATTGGCAAAAGACGGTGTCTACAAATAATAGTTTTCTCATTTTTAATGGAGTGCAAAACGATCATCTCATATTTGTATGCACCTTTGGCATGTTTGGCATGAGTTAAGTGTTGCTTTTTCAGAGACTGGTTTGTTGTAATTCTGAAACTTGATTGGGGTTAAAGCAGTTTAAATATAAATAAAATGTGATTTCTTTGCCACAGTGCCATGTGAATTTTTCTAGGAAATTATAGTTGAAAATTGGAATTCATAAATCCAAGTGTTGGATTTTATTATGTTTATCCATAAATGAGTGGAATAAACAGGGTTGCTCTAAACAGCCTGTCCATTTCATGCATGCCAGTTAAAATAAATCTCGCCAACTATCCTGAGTTTATAGCCAGGCCTAAAAAGCAGAAGAAAGACATTACAAATGCAAGCATTAAATTGTCAAGTGCCCATTTTAGGAATTATTAAGGCAGAAAATTCAGAACATAACAGCATAAAAACCAATCTGATAACTGTGAAACTGTATTTATTATTAATTTATCAAGTTATGATTTATAATATGTTTGCATCATGTAAACTAAAATGCAAATGCAGCAATACAATAAGAATTTATGCAGGATACAAACGTTTATATGTAAATAAATACAAACATCTGAAGACACCTATGATCTCATTAACCTTTAAAGCTGTTGTTATAATAAACATATTTTATTCTCTGCTATATAGCATTATGTTATGGAGTACAGAGGATATAGGCCACAATAATCATTATTGCGGCCTATCTCCATTTAGAAATGTAAAAATAAATGTATAACTGAGTTGGTTATAGACTTGACCATGCAAACATATAGACATATCTGACCAAGTTAGAGTTTCAGCACCTGAGCTAGGCTTGCAGGAGAAAATACAATCATACATCTTTTAATAAAAGTATTCAATATTGAATGGTTATTGCTTATGGGAGTTGTCTCTCCATTTGTCATTAGATTACATAGAAAATACTTAATAGCCCATTTACTAGGCAGCTGTATCTTTTTTCGCCTACCTTTGTTTCATTTTATTGAAGCTTTTTGGTACAGTAATACTGCAGGTCAGATAGTACATATAATATACAGAAAGTTACAACACTTTCAGAAGTTTAAAGATTTATCAATTTAAAGGTTTGTAGCACCTACAAATTTTGTTCAATCTTCCTTCTAAGTTTTTTTTTACTTTTGTCCCAAACTGCATATAGCTGTTTTAGGCTTGTTGGCCATCATTTATGTAGTGGATGGTAAAAAAAATAGTTTCTATGTAGTAGGACTTGACTGAAGGGATTTTAGATTCCTTTAACCACTTGAACTCCTGAGGATTTACCCCCCTTCCTGACCAGGCCATTTTTTGCATTACGGCGCTGCGCTACTGTAACTGACAGTTGCGTGACCATGCAATGCTGCATCCAAATGAAATTGAGGTCCTTTTTTCCCATGAATTGAGCTTTCTTTCGGTGGTATTTGATAGCCTGTGCATTGTTTATTTTTTCCGTTATAAAAAAAAAGACTGACAATTTTGAGCAAAAAAAACAATATTTTTGACTTTTTGCTATTAAACATGTCCAGTAAAAAAATTTTAAAAATCAAATTTCGTCATAAATTTAGGCCAAAATGTATTCTGCTATATAATTGTGCTAAAAAAAATCCCAATACGTGTAAATTAATTGGTTTATGTGAAAGTTATAGTGTTTACAAATGGCGGTATAGATACTGGAATTTTTTAAAATTTTTAGATTTTTACTAGTAATGGCGGCAATCAGCAACTTATATCAGGACTGCGGCAGGCATTCTGATACTGGGAGGAACTGACTTGGTGTGACTGACATCCCTAGTGACATCAATACAGGGATCAGTGCTAAAACAAAAGCACTGACACTGTACTAATGGCACTGGGCAGGAAGAGGTTCACATGAGGGGTGATCAAAGGGTTAACTGTGTGCTGTTTCACGGTAAGCTCTGTGTGTGTGCTTCACTGTAATCACACTGCTTTGGATGGCTATGCTGTGCACAGCCATCTGGGATGGCTGACAGGGATTAGAACTGTATTGTTTACATACAGTTCTCCTCCCCATCGGAGATGCTCAGCAATCACAAGGCGCCGGGGAGTAATCACGGGCTGGAACCCGGTGACTGACAGCCGCGACTGCGAACGGTGGCACGCGACCTCTACCAGGAAATACAAAATCATATATATATATATGTGTGTGTGTGATTTTGTGCACCCGTGCAGCCCTGTAGCAGTATATCTGCTATAGGCTGGTCGGGAACCCTTCTCCCCCTAGCTTTCTAGCCATGCAATCTTGAGCAAGGGCAGATGATTCTTGTAGAATTCACTTTCTGGAATCCATCTGCCCTTAGCTCAAGCATGTAGGCAAGAGGGTGTGCTTAGCTGAGAAAGCCATGCCTCCCCTTCTGAAGACTTATGGGATGTATGATATCATTTTGTCCTAGTCCAGAACCCAGGAGCAACTGAAGAAATGTAAAAAAAAAAAAAAGTTTAAAACAAGTAAATATAATATACCTTCCAATCAATTCACTAATGCTAGCAGCATAAGGATTAAAATAGTTGTTGATAATAGTTAATTTAGAATATATTAGTTAATATAGAAAAATTGTTGTTGTCAAATGTAGAATGTATGTAAAATAAATTGTTTCAATTTGAAATTATTGTAAGACATTTATTTTTTGAACTAAAATAGGATGAGGAATGTTATTGTAAGCCTATATGCCTCGCACAGTTGGTTTCCGAGTATTTCCAGTTCATTTTCAGTAATGGCTCTGCCTATCAAATTCTGAATGTGTTTAGCTGGAGTTAAATCAGATGACCTAATGGGATTGACTTACTAAAGAAAAATAGACTGCTCATCTTGCAAGGAAATTTTCACTTTGCAAGTGTATTTTCCCTTAACTTAGTGAATGAGGTGAAGCTCTGCTGTTATCATCCAGTCCTGTGTAAGCAAATATACCGTTTTTTTTTTCATTTTTATTTTCCTTGAACATAATTGGGCATTTTTTGCTAAGTGAATTTTTACGGTATTCACTATGGTAAGAAAAAATGTTGTTGCAAAGGGAATGGCCTACGTGCCTTTAGTAAACTATTCCAATGTGTCATTCTATTGTATCATTTGCATTATGAGTCAGAAATTTTCTGAAAACTACCATTTCAAGGAGATGTATAGAGGTTTTGCACATTTATTATTTATTATGGTAAAGACTAGAAAAAAATGTAGACATATTTTTATTGTTTTAAGGACAACTTTTCTTTTAGAGAACATTCCTACCTCCTGCCACCCCCCCCCCCCCCTTACCTCTTGCCACCACCCCCCCTCACCCCCACCTTCCTTCGTACCCAGTACTATTAAATCTTAACCCCTTATCCAGAGAGCTTCACTTTTGCCTTGTCTGGTACCGCACAACGGTTACTATAAAAAGTTCCGGGTTAGGCTGTGCATTTACTGATGGCCATATGCAACCCTATGGATGGGGCCATACCTATATGGATGCCTTTGTCTCACATAAATACAGCCTCATCCATAGCATTACACAGTGTAGTGTAACACTGGGTAAGGCAAAACAGTGAAGCACTCAGGATCCGGGTGGAAGGTAAGTAGTTAACGATACTGGCTACACTGAGGGGAAGTAATGGACTTTAAAGTGATAGAAAACTGTGGCCTTTCAAAAAAGTAAAAAAAATCCCCTGCAAGGCAATGGCTAGTATGCATCACATTGAAATCCTTTGAAACACACGATGAAATACTTAACTTAGAATGAAGCCCTCCAGCAGTGTGTTGTGACCTCTGACAGGGCTTCCATGTTCCCTTGGTCTTCCTTCTATGTTCCCTGGTTCCAGTCCATTGAATGGCTGAGCTGCGATGATGTCACCCCTATTTATGTGCACTGGAGTCATGGTTAACGGCGCAGAGCTCTAAAGGGACAGCATGCCAATGACGTCATTGCCTGCATCCAGCGTAAACATTTTCTAAACACTGCAGGCTTAGGAGATATTCACTGTACCTACAGGTAAGCTAATTATAAGCTTACCTGTAGGTACAACTTCAAAAGTAGAGTTTACTACCACTTTAACCTCCCTAGCAGTCTGATTTTGTCAATATTTCTGTGCTCAAAGCGGTACATTTTTTGCATGGAAATATGTAGTTTTTTTATTGTAGGCCTGTAATTCTTAGGAATAATTTGCTGAAATCTGTCCGAACAAGAGTCTAGTAAACATCCTGGGTATAATAAAATTTGAAACATGAAATCATAAATTATAATATAATAAATAATCATAAAAAATAATAATATAATGATAATAATAAAACATTTAATTCAATAATATAATCAAACCAAAAACACTGAAATTTGAAATAGAGCGCCACGTTCGTACATCGCTGAGCAAAGTCGCAAAATCGCTTTCAGTGTCTGATGAAGAATTTCTCCACAAATCATTATCACTCAATTCTGCAAGTGGTTCTAATTTACTATCGCTGTTCTCTAGCTGGTCTAAAACCGCTTTCGACCTAAAGGGACGCTTTTTAGACTCCATGGACTTTTCTCAGTTTTCAGGCAGAAAGAACAATAAAAATGCAGGCAGGGCACAGGACAAAGCACTAGGGACAAAATGTATGTGAAATGGTTTGATACAGTAATGTAATACTATAAGATTTTAGTGTATTTAGTGAATGTCACTTTTTAACATTTTTAAATTTCCCACCGGTTCCATCCCCCGTAGGTCCAGATGCTCGCAGGGAACGGAACCAGGAAGATGGATGCCAGCATTGGCCAGAGGAGATGGCTGGGGACGCTGCAAGGGGGACACCGTGGGAGCGCAGGTCAAGGTTAGTGCAAGAGGGAATCACTGAGCAATTCTGCAGGGTAATCCCAAGTGTAGCATGGGGTTACTGCTTTTAGTACTAAAAGTTAACCCCAAGCTACACTCAGGAATTACCGTAACACTCCTCTAAAAGTGAAACTGACATTTTTAGTGTATCTCTAGGCAAAACATTTTTGTGTTAAGTTTTGGATGGTATGGGGTAGGGTTAGACTCTCTGTCAAGTTTTGCTGTCAGTGTTCCTGTTGGAGAGATTCATCACTTTGTTTGCCTTGATGACTATAGTCACCAAAACAAAAAATGAAGGGAAAGGCAAAATTTTACAATTGTTCCCAGAGCAAAAGGTAAAGGAAAATCTTCTAATGGAGACACCTGTTCTTAGGACAACTGTCTAAGAGATTAATTGCATCTTAACCTCCTGTTGTATCTCCAGGACAGGAAGTGATGGAAATTTTCCCCAATGATACACAAACAGGAAGAAAAAAACTGTCAGGAATATTAACCCTTCCCTACTCTGGCTAAACCAAAAATAATGGCTATACACTTTAAGTCAGGCAATTGTAAAATATTGCATTTTGTATAATATTCATTGTTCTCTCCACAATCCCCCTGTTCAAAAAAGATCAATAGGTCAAGGAAAAATTCACACAGAGAAATGGATGCAGCAGAGCATTTTCATATACCTTATCAGAGATCTCAGTATGAAGCTTCAGTTGGAGACAACTGAATGGGAGCTCCTTCAGCACCTTCTCCTATTAGCTAATCCATCATGATTTGGTAATTCTTTTTTAAAGTAGTACATTCATGTTGGTAAAAAAACAACAAATAGGCGAAAAAGAATCACAAATCCTGAGTATCAGGAAATAATAAATAAAGTCCAGTGTATTTAAGTCCACATTGCACTAGGGCAAGCTCTTGAAGCTGTAGCCGGCTCTGGATAATGGCAAAATGAGGGAAAAAGGCACTTCTAAGTGCAGTAGTAACAGACATTTATTGACATATGGATAGAAAGCCACTCACTCGCTGAACATGATAAAGAAGCTCAACTAGTTAACAAAGTATCAGGAATGATGTCTGTGTCCCCGCTGGGAAGGCCGCACAGGGCGTTGAGTGAGACTGGAGATGGTAGAACCGGCCATGAATGTTGGTAAAGCAAAGATTGTATACATTTTCATGAGCTCTAAGCCATAATTATCACAATTATGACAAATCACGGCTTGAACTATCTTGCATGTAATGAGTCTATCTCATATATTAGTTTCACCTTTTAAGTTGCATTACTGAAATAAATGAACTTTTGCACGATATTCTAATTTTTAGAGTTTCACCTGTGTGTGTGTGTGTATATATGTATATATATATATATATATATATACACATATACATACAGTGAAGGAAATAAGTATTTGATCCCCTGCTGATTTTGAGACATGACTTAGTACTTGGTGGCAAAGCCCTTGTTGGCAATCACAGAGGTCAGATGTTTCCTGTAGTTGGTCACCAGGTTTGCACACATCTCAGAAGGCCCACTCCTCTTGGCAGATCCTCTCCAAGTCATTAAGATTTGGTGACTGTTATACTTATTTCCTTCACTATATATATATATGTATATATATATTGAAATTTACATTTGAACTAGTGTAAATGAATTTAGTTCATCAGTGCAATACACCATATAAAAAGTTCACAAATGCAATGCACAATCATGTATGCAAAGCACAATGTGTATTGTTGTCATTCTAGATCATTTTTTTCAGCTGCCTTCATAGGCATGGGTCATTGAAATAATTGCAGGATAAAGACTAAAATATATTTGATCATACTGTTTTTCCACAATAATAGTCTGCTTTGGTGTATTTATATATATAATCCATTTAAGTGTCAATTAAGTATACCACTCTTATCCATTTAGTGCAGTTAGAATTGCAGTTCTTTCCATTGTTACTATGGTTACTGATGAAGCACATTGCAGTGAGATGATGTTGCTAAATGTTTGAACAGTGGATAATTAAAACAATGACAGGCATAGAAAGTAACTATTTTTGAACATGAAAGCCTTAGCTCTGGGAAGTTTTAAACCTAATAAACACATGGTTTATAGCACTGCTTTATTTTATCATAAAATTATAAAGGAAAAAAAAAATATTTCTTCTTACATTGTATTATTTGTATATTTTCACTTATCTTCTTTTTTTTTATTATTGGATTGAATATATGTAATAACCTCAGTCAGTCTTTCTGTGAAGAAATAAATATCTATTTATCTATCTATCTACAGTAAATATATACAATGTGTGTGTGTATATATATATATATATATATATATATATATATATATATACATACATACACTGGATATATGTGTTTAATAATAAATAGTAAATTAACCGTGCTTATTCCCCTCAGGAGCAGCTTCCGGATTTTACAGCAATAGACTGGGATCTTAGAATTTTTCACTCTGAACAGTAATGATTCTAAATGTAAATTGTTTTTAATAACAAACATTTTTTTTTTATAAAAAAAGTCATTCTTACTTGCTCTGTGCAATGGTTTTGCACAGGGCAGTCTGGATCCTCCTCTGCTTGCGTCCCCTGTCAGCGCTCCTGACTCCTCCTCCCCGTCGAGTGCCCCCCATAGCAAGCCACTTGTGCATCCTCGCTCCCAAGGCAAATTCTGTGTCCATAAGACACACAGAGCATGGCTCATCCCCACCCTCCATTCCCTCCGCAGTTGGCTGTGATTGACAGCAGCAAGAGCCAATGTTGCTATAGTGTGAAATAACCACTGGTTACAACCAAGGTATGCAAAATACCCTCTCTGAACACACAACACATCGAACCTTAAAGCAGATGGGCTACAACAACAGAAGACCACACCGGATGCCACTCCTGTCAGCTAAAAACAAGAACTGAACGCTACAATTTGCGCAAACTCACCAAAATTGGACAATAGAAGATTGAAAAAAACATTGCCTAATCTGATGAGTCTCAGTTTCAGCTGCAACATTTGGAGTGTAGGGTCAGAATTTGGCATAAACAGCATGAAAGCATGGATCCATCCTGCTTTGTATCAACGGTTCAGTCTGGTGGTGGTGGTGTAATGGTGTGGAGGATATTTTCTTGGCACACTTTGGGCCCCTTAGTACCAATTGAGCATCATTTAAATACCTTGGCCTACTGAGTATTGTTGCTGGCCATGTCCATCCCTTTATGGCTACAGTGTATCCATCTTCTGATGGCTGCTTCCAGCAAGATGATGCACCATGTCACAAAGATCAAATCCTCTCAAACTGGTTTCTTGTACATGACAATGAGTTCACTGTACTCTAATGGCCTCTACAATCACCAGATCTCAATCCAATAGAGCACCTTTGGGATATGGTGGAACAGGAGATTTGCATTATGGATGTGCAGCAGACAAAACTGCAGCAACTACGTGATGCTATCATGTCAGTATGGACCTTGTTAAATCTATTCCACAGAGAATTAATGCAGTTGGGAATGCAAAAGGGGGTCCAACCCGGTACTAGCAAAGTATACCAAATAAAGTGTGTGTATATATTTATATATATATATTATATATATATATATATATACACACACTATATTGCCAAAAGTATTGGGACACCCCTCCAAACCATTGGATTCAGGTTTTACAATAACGTTCATGCCCACAGCTGTATAAAATCAAGCACCTAGGCATGCAGACTGCTTCTACAAACATTTGTGAAAGAATGGGTCATTCTCAGGAGCTCAGTGAATTAAAGTGTGGTACTGTAATAGATTGCCACCTGTGCAATAAGCCAATCCGTAAAATTTCCTTGCTACTAAATATTCCACGGTCAACTGTTAGTGGTAAATATAACAAAGTGGAAGCAACTGGGAACAACAGCAACTCAGCCACGAAGTGGTAGGATATGTACAATGACAGAGTAGGGTCAGCGCATGCTGAAGCACACAGTGCACAGAAGTCACCAACTGTCTGCAGAGTCAATAGCTAAAGACCTCCAAACATCATGTGACCTTTAGATTAGCACAGCAGTGCGTACTAAGCATCATGGAATGGGTTTCTATGGCCGAGCAGCTGCATCCAAGCCTTCCATCACCAAGTGCAATGCAAAGCGTCGGATGCAGTGGTGTAAAGCACACCACCACTGCATGCTAGAGCAGTGGAGACGTGTTCTCTGGAGTGATGAATCATGCTTCTCTGTCTGGCAATTCAATAGATGTGTCTGGGTTTGGCAGTTGCCAGGAGAACGGTACTTGCCTGACTGCATTATGCCAAGTGTAAGTTTTGGTGGAGGGGGATTATGGTGTGGGGTTGTTTTTAAGGGGTTGGGCTTGGCCCCTTAGTTCCAGTGAAGGGAACTCTTAAGGTGTCAGCATACCAAGACATTTTGGACAGTTTGGGATTGGCCCCTTCCTGTTCCAACATGACTGTGCACCACTGCATAAAGCAAAGTCCGTAAAGGCATGGATGAGCGAGTTTGGGGTGGAGGAACTTGGCTGGTCTGCACAGAGTCCTGACCTCAACCCGATAGATCATCTTTACGATGAATTAGAGTGGAGGCTGCGAGCCAAGCCTTCTCATCCAACATCAGTGCCTGACCTCACAAATGTGCTTCTGGAAGAATGGTCAAATAATCTCATAGATACACTCCTAAACCTTATGGACAGCCTTCCTGTTGCCATATATAAATTATGGAGGAAGAGGATGTGATAATTGTGATTATTGTTGTTGATGTAATAGTTCACTAGTCAATATGGAATGTCAAATTCCTCTATCCCAGAAATGTATTTTCCCACAACAACAAGTTCAAAGGTTCTTTTCTAGAGAGATACATTTAATAAGCTCAGAAACAATCCATAAGACAGAGGCACAGACAATGCAGATGACAGGGTACTTAGAATATTCATGCAACCATCAGTCACCTTTAGGGACCCACTTTCTCCTGTCATAACTTAACCAAAATAACCTTCCCTAATATACACATTTTGCCCATTCAGTAAAATGGCAAGCAGTATGATTGGCCACTTTTAGTAGCCCTTTTGACCTTCTGGGTGACAGGTAATGCCTTTTGGTCTTGAACAGCTGCAGTCATAAATTATAATGGAAGTTATACAGATATTTTCTAAACTGCATTCTTTTACCATTAATTAGAAAAACAAGTTAGCCTTTGAAGAATGCTATTTACCATACTTAATACCCCTTTTCTTGTATTAGATGCTGGCCAAGTACTTTCAAGTCTAACTGAGCAATCTGCATTTTATCACCCTTGCAAGTTTGCAAATTAACCCCTTTGAAATGTATCCAGTTGGCCCCCAAGTGCCAAGGTGAACATAGCAAAGAGTAATTGGCTATCCTGTTGTTGTGTAAAATAAATCTAACTTAGTCAGATGCTGCCCTGGTCAATAACGTGAATAGAATATACATTTTATATATATATACAGTGTATATATTTATAAAATTACATTTACAATGTCCTACATGCCCCCACTTGAATCAGTTCTAATCAGAATCGATTCACAAACCAATACCAAACAAACCAACCTATATTATCAGCTAGAAGGGTTGCATTGTGATTTGATGTATTGAATGCTTTACCATGGCTCATGTAAATTATGAAATTGAAACTGGTTACATCTCTCTTCATCAGCCTCTGAAATATCCCCATGAATTGGTTATTAGATAACATACCTTTTAGACCATGAGTAAAAAAGGATTTTGTAAACATCAGTGGCCTGTATAGCTATAAGGCCTTGTTTCATGACTTTAGTTTCTTCAGTAAATCACACTAAGCTCTTGAGTATTGCAGCATGACCAGCTGACATCACAGTCCAGTCCTGTGTTTGACTTTGTTATATGAGTCATCTTTTACCATCTCACTGAAAGTAATGCTTGGTCCACTGAAAGTAATTGCTCAAATCCACATAAACCTGGGATTTTCCCCATTCAAGGCTCAGGGGTTTTCATTTTTAAAGATGAATTGATCAGTTGTAGCAATCTTCATCACAAATCTAAAATAAAACTTCTGTCAGCAGTGATTTGCTTTCACCATTTTGCTGTAGGCCGACCCTACATTGCCTTCAATAGAGCCGTTATTGTGATCATTCCGAATATAATTCCACTGAACAAAATCCTAAAATGGTTTAGATAGATCAGCTTAACATTAATGCTTCTCAGATTATCTGTCCAGATAAAGCAGCAGAAGCAATTCTTGCCAGTGTCTTCACCATGAAAGTAGAAAGTTCTTTACATCCATATATGTCATAGCCTTCAACATATTATAAACAACTGATTTGATAGAATTAAAATTCTGACTGGAGTGATACATTTTGCTCACCCCTCTTATAAATTTAGAGAAAGCGACCCAAAGTATTATATCTTCAACTTATTATTAGAGATGAGCGAATTATTCAAAAATTCGATTCGGCTGATTTGGCGAATTTGCGGAATAAATTCGATTCGAGTCGAATATATTCGCTGCGAATTTAACTTATAAAAAGGGTGTTTCTAGGCTTCAGAGAGCCTTTATATTACTGCAGAACACTGTACCTTTAATTTAAATGCCCTTGGAGTCTGCTGGGGAAGAGAAATAATACTGTCAGTCAGTATGAGATGCAGATGAGTGCCGTCGATCTTAGAATCACCGCACACTTCACTCATTTGGGCAGTCACGGGGCCAAAACCAGAGAGTGGAGCCACAGTGTGGCGGTGGAGGCAGCAGCAATGGGAGGCCATACAGCACCCTATGAAAAAATGGAACCCCCCAGCAGTGTGAGGAGACCTGAAAGTGGCACATGGCAGAGTGTGGCGATGGAGACAGCAGCAATGGGAGGCCGTACAGGGACCCATGACACACTCTGGACCTGGCAGCAGCATGAGGAGGCGGTACAGGGGCCCATGACAGATTACGGGCCTGGCAGCAGCATGAGGAGTCGGTACGGGGGCCCATGGCAGATTACGGGCCTGGCAGCAGCAATGGGAGGCCATACAGCACCCTATGACAAAATGGAACCCACCAGCAGTGTGAGGAGACCTGAAAGTGGCACATGGCAGAGTGTGGCGATGGAGACAGCAGCAATGGGAGGCCGTACAGGGACCCATGACACACTCTGGACCTGGCAGCAGCATGAGGAGGCGGTACAGGGGCCCATGACAGATTACGGGCCTGGCAGCAGCATGAGGAGTCGGTACGGGGGCCCATGGCAGATTACGGGCCTGGCAGCAGCAATGGGAGGCCCGTAATCTGCCAGCACCCTATGACAAAATGGAACCCACCAGCAGTGTGAGGAGACCTGAAAGTGGCACATGGCAGAGTGTGGCGATGGAGACAGCAGCAATGGGAGGTCGTACAGGGACCCATGACACACTCTGGACCTGGCAGCAGCATGAGGAGGCGGTACAGGGGCCCATGACAGATTACGGGCCTGGCAGCAGCATGAGGAGTCGGTACGGGGGCCCATGGCAGATTACGGGCCTGGCAGCAGCAATGGGAGGCCCGTAATCTGCCAGCACCCTATGACAAAATGGAACCCACCAGCAGTGTGAGGAGACCTGAAAGTGGCACATGGCAGAGTGTGGCGAAGGAGACAGCAGCAATGGGAGGCCGTACAGGGACCCATGACACACTCTGGACCTGGCAGCAGCATGAGGAGGCGGTAAAGGGGCCCATGACAGATTACGGGCCTGGCAGCAGCATGAGGAGTCGGTACGGGGGCCCATGGCAGATTATGGGCCTGGCAGCAGCAATGGGAGGCCCGTAATCTGCCAGCACCCTATGACAAAATGGAACCCACCAGCAGTGTGAGGAGACCTGAAAGTGGCACATGGCAGAGTGTGGCGATGGAGACAGCAGCAATGGGAGGCCGTACAGGGACCCATGACACACTCTGGACCTGGCAGCAGCATGAGGAGGCGGTACAGGGGCCCATGACAGATTACGGGCCTGGCAGCAGCATGAGGAGTTGGTACGGGGGCCCATGGCAGATTACGGGCCTGGCAGCAGCAATGGGAGGCCATACAGCACACTATGACAAAATGGAACCCACCAGCAGTGTGAGGAGACCTGAAAGTGGCACATGGCAGAGTGTGGCGATGGAGACAGCAGCAATGGGAGGCCGTACAGGGACCCATGACACACTCTGGACCTGGCAGCAGCATGAGGAGGCGGTACAGGGGCCCATGACAGATTACGGGCCTGGCAGCAGTGTGAGGAGTCGGTACGGGGGCCCATGGCAGATTACGGGCCTGGCAGGAGCAATGGGAGGCCGTACAGGGACCCATGACACACTCTGGACCTGGCAGCAGCATGAGGAGGCGGTACAGGGGCCCATGACTGATTACGGGCCTGGCAGCAGCATGAGGAGTCAGTACGGGGGCCCATGGCAGATTACGGGCCTGGCAGCAGCAATGGGAGGCCCGTAATCTGCCAGCACCCTATGACAAAATGGAGCCCACCAGCAGTGTGAGGAGACCTGAAAGTGGCACATGGCAGAGTGTGGCGATGGAGACAGCAGCAATGGGAGGCCGTACAGGGACCCATGACACACTCTGGACCTGGCAGCAGCATGAGGAGGCGGTACAGGGGCCCATGACTGATTACAGGCCTGGCAGCAGCATGAGGAGTCAGTACGGGGGCCCATGGCAGATTACGGGCCTGGCAGCAGCAATGGGAGGCCCGTAATCTGCCAGCACCCTATGACAAAATGTAACCCACCAGCAGTGTGAGGAGACCTGAAAGTGGCACATGGCAGAGTGTGGCGATGGAGACAGCAGCAATGGGAGGCCGTACAGGGACCCATGACACACTCTGGACCTGGCAGCAGCATGAGGAGGCGGTACAGGGGCCCATGACAGATTACGGGCCTGGCAGCAGTGTGAGGAGTCGGTACGAGGGCCCATGGCAGATTACGGGCCTGGCAGGAGCAATGGGAGGCCGTACAGGGACCCATGAAACACTCTGGACCTGGCAGCAGCATGAGGAGGCGGTACAGGGGCCCATGACAGATTACGGGCCTGGCAGCAGCAATGGGAGGCCCGTAATCTGCCAGCACCCTATGACAAAATGGAACCCACCAGCAGTGTGAGGAGACCTGAAAGTGGCACATGGCAGAGTGTGGCGATGGAGCCAGCAGCAATGGGAGGCCGTACAGGGACCCATGACACACTCTGGACCTGGCAGCAGCATGAGGAGGCGGTACAGGGGCCCATGACTGATTACGGGCCTGGCAGCAGCATGAGGAGTCGGTACGGGGGCCCATGGCAGATTACGGGCCTGGCAGCAGCAATGGGAGGCCCGTAATCTGCCAGCACCCTATGACAAAATGGAACCCACCAGCAGTGTGAGGAGACCTGAAAGTGGCACATGGCAGAGTGTGGCGATGGAGACAGCAGCAATGGGAGGCCGTACAGGGACCCATGACACACTCTGGACCTGGCAGCAGCATGAGGAGGTGGTACAGGGGCCCATGACAGATTACGGGCCTGGCAGCAGCATGAGGAGTCGGTACGGGGGCCCATGGCAGATTATGGGCCTGGCAGCAGCAATGGGAGGCCCGTAATCTGCCAGCACCCTATGACAAAATTGAACCCACCAGCAGTGTGAGGAGACCTGAAAGTGGCACATGGCAGAGTGTGGCGATGGAGACAGCAGCAATGGGAGGCCGTACAGGGACCCATGACACACTCTGGACCTGGCAGCAGCATGAGGAGGCGGTACAGGGGCCCATGACAGATTACGGGCCTGGCAGCAGCATGAGGAGTCGGTACGGGGGCCCATGGCAGATTACGGGCCTGGCAGCAGCAATGGGAGGCCCGTAATCTGCCAGCACCCTATGACAAAATGGAACCCACCAGCAGTGTGAGGAGACCTGAAAGTGGCACATGGCAGAGTGTGGCGATGGAGACAGCAGCAATGGGAGGCCGTACAGGGACCCATGACACACTCTGGACCTGGCAGCAGCATGAGGAGGCGGTACAGGGGCCCATGACAGATTACGGGCCTGGCAGCAGCATGAGGAGTCGGTACGGGGGCCATGGCAGATTACGGGCCTGGCAGCAGCAATGGGAGGCCGTACAGGGACCCATGACACACTCTGGACCTGGCAGCAGCATGAGGAGGCGGTACAGGGGCCCATGACAGATTACGGGCCTGGCAGCAGCATGAGGAGTCGGTACGGGGGCCCATGGCAGATTACGGGCCTGGCAGCAGCAATGGGAGGCCCGTAATCTGCCAGCACCCTATGACAAAATGGAACCCACCAGCAGTGTGAGGAGACCTGAAAGTGGCACATGGCAGAGTGTGGCGATGGAGACAGCAGCAATGGGAGGCCGTACAGGGACCCATGACACACTCTGGACCTGGCAGCAGCATGAGGAGGCGGTACAGGGGCCCATGGCAGATTACGGGCCTGGCAGCAGCAATGGGAGGCCCGTAATCTGCCAGCACCCTATGACAAAAAATGGAACACACCAGCAGTGTGAGGAGACCTGAAAGTGGCACATGGCAGAGTGTGGCGATGGAGACAGCAGCAATGGGAGGCCGTACAGGGACCCATGAGAGACTCTGGACCTGGCAGCAGCATGAGGAGGCGGTATGGGGGCCCATGGCAGATTACGGGCCTGGCAGTAGCAATGGGAGGCCCGTAATCTGCCAGCACCCTATGACAAAAAATGGAACACACCAGCAGTGTGAGGAGACCTGAAAGTGGCACATGTTTGGGGCATGATTCATGGCGGATTTAGTCAGTTGTGTCAGGAACTGGTGGTTTGAAATCCAGACTAATCCACGCCTGATTCATTTTCACAAACGTGAGTCTCTCCACACTTTGGGTGGACAGTCGTGTCCTCCGCGGAGTTACAATACCTCCTGCCGCACTAAACACGCGCTCCGATGCCACGCTACTGGCCGGGCATGACAGCCTTTCAAGGGCAAATTCAGCTAGTTGGGGCCAAAGGTCAAGTTTCGTTGCCCAGTAGTCAAGGGGATTGTCTACCTCGGTTGGCAGGGTGCTGTCCAAGTAGGCCCAAGCCTGTTGTTTGAGGTCCTGCTCCAGGTCCACCTGATGCTGCTGCTGCTGCGGCTGGTTAGTAGTTTCCTCACTGCGCTGGTGAAGAAAGCTACTCATCATCGACTGCAGACTGAGGCAGCCGCTGCTGGTGGAGCTGCCACTGCTCCTACCACCCCACCCCTCCCCTGCTGCCATGGCAGCGGAACGCGAGCGCACAGGGCCCACAGTGTCTGAGGATGGACGTTGGAGCAGAAAGGCAGAGACCAACTGACTACATAGGTGGTTTTTATAGTACGTTATTTTGGCCTCCCTCTCAGCAGGTGTGAAAAAGGCCACCATTTTTGAACGGTAGCGAGGGTCCAACAAGGTGGACAGCCAAAAGTCATCCCTCTGTCTGATGGTTATTATTCGGCTGTCGCTACGCAAGCAACCGAGCATGCTATGGGCCATTTGTGCCAAGGAATGCGAGGGACTCCCTGCCTCCATCTCCACAGCATACTGCCACGGTGCGTCTGGGTCCTCTGTCTCCTCCTCCTCCTCTACCAGATGCTCCTGCTCCTCCACTCCTGTCCGCTGAGTGGAAAAACCACCCATTTCACTCAATAATTCCTGAGCACCAATGTCCTCCTCTACCTCCTCCTCTTCTTCCTGTCCTGCCCCCACAGGGGTCATGTGGCGTTGAGATCTGTGCGCCACGTCTACCGCACCCTGACCAGCCATTGTTAACAGCATTTGTTCCAGGACGTGCAACAGAGGAATGACGTCGTTCATCCCATAGTCCTGCCGACTCACGAATAGCGTGGCCTCCTCAAAGGGCCTGAGCAAGCGGCAGGTGTCACGCATGAGCTGCCAATGGCTGACATCTAAGTTACACAGGGGAGTACCTTTATCCGCTTGTAACATCAGGAAATCGGTGATGGCCTTTCGCTGTTCGTAAAGGCGGTCTAACATATGTAGGGTTGAATTCCACCTTGTTGCAACGTCGCAGATCAGGCGATGCTGTGGAATTCCGTTCTGCCGCTGCAGCTCAAGGAGGGTGTGCTTTGCGGTGTAGGAATGGCTGAAATGCATGCAAAGTTTACGTGACATTTTAAGGATGTCTTGCAGTGGGATGGTGGATTTTAGGAACCGCTTGACAACCAGATTGAACACGTGAGCCATGCATGGCGCATGGCACAACCTTCCTTGACGCAGAGCAGACACCATGTTCTTTCCGTTGTCGGTCAACATGGTTCCGATTTTCAGTTTGCGCGGAGACAGCCATCTGTCGATTTCTCTGTTCATTACACTCAGAAGTTCCTCCCCTGTGTGACTACGTTTGCCAAGGCATACCAGGTGCAGCACAGCGTGACACCGTTGCGCCCTGCACATGTGATATGCCGGTCGGGTAATGGGATTTGGCACGGGGGTGGCGGCTGAGGACACGGCGGAAGAAGAGGTGGTAGAGGCGGACATCTTTTCTGGACCAAGGACGTGCAAACGTGGAGGCAAAAGCGGCGTGACCTGTCCAAGTTGCTGGTGCTGCTGTGCCGGCACCACGTTCACCCAGTGGGCCGTAAATGACATGTACTGTCCCTGACCGTAGTTACAGCTCCACACGTCGGCGCTGCCGTGCACTTTGGCAGAGACCGACATGCTCAAAGACTGGCCCACCATCTCTTCTACATGTGAATGCAGGGCTGGCACTGCCTTTTTGGCGAAGAAATGCCGGCTTGGCACTCTCCACCGTGGCTCGGCACAAGCCATCATTTCTTGGAAAGGTGCTGAGTCCACCACTTGGAAAGGGAGGGACTGCAGCACCAGCAACTTGGACAGGAGGACGTTCAGCTTCTGCACCGTCGGGTGCGTGCTCGCAAACTGTTGTCTCTTGGAAACGGATTCCAAGAAAGACTGCTGACGGAATCCGTGAAGAGGAGTAGCAGGAGAAGGAGCATCTGAACGAGCGGAAGATGCCAACGAGCGACAACTCCCCTCAGCAGAGGTGTTGGAGCCTTGACTGGCTGATAGAGGGCGATTGACGTCGGGTGACGGAGCAAGTAACGGAGCGGGGGCTGGGGCAGGCAGAACCGCCGTATCTTTATCACGGTTTTCCCAGGCCACCGAATGGCGACGCTGCATATGCTGACGCAACGCTGTAGTCCCAACATGGGCCCCCTGGCCACGCTTGACTTTCTGGCCACATAGTCGACATACGACTACGTTTACTTCCTCGGGCGGCTTGACGAAAAATTGCCACACCGCCGAGTAGGAAACTTTGCCCCCGCTACTCCTCACTGGCTGACTGCTACTTCCTCCGTGCACACCGGCACCACTACTGGCCGTGGTGGTAGGCTGCTGTGGAGCTGGTGCTCTACTCCGTGACCGTTTGCCTCCACTGACACTGTTGCGACCCTGCTGCCTCCTGGGCAACCCACCGACTGTTTTGCTCGCTGCCAAGCTGGCACCCTCTTCTCCTGATGATGCGGAAGCAATAGCCTGATGACGACGAGGCTGCCAAGTGCGATCAGCCTCATCATCATCAATTAGGGTCTCCGCCTCACTACTAGCCCCCTCGGCTGCGTGTGGGTCAGGAGACAGACCTGTCTCTAGACCGGCTACCGAGCCACTCTCCTCGCCAGTACTTCTTCGCCTGGCTGCTGAAGAGGCGGATGTCTCCCCCCGTTCCTGACCGCCCTCTGTTAGCTCTTCCTCACTGTACAGTGGGGCTGAGCCCACAGCATGCGATACTTCGCTTGGTGAGGGAACACCACAGGACAGGGGCAGGTAGAGGACACGTGATTTCAGTGGGCTTGCTCCCGGGCCATGCCAACTAACGGTTGTGTCTGACGTACCCACCGACCATTGGCTGTAGGTGTCAGAGGTGACCTGGGAAGAGGAAGACGACCGAGCCAACCAATCGATGACGGCAGGGTTGTCGGTGGAGACACGACCGCTGGATGACACCGGGAGCACTGGCCTCTGGCTGCGACTAGTGCTGCCTCGACCCCTTCCTCTGCTGCCACGTCTGCTCGCTCCTGAAACATTGCCTCCTCTGCCACTCCTCTGCGTGTTGTCTGACATACTCTTTAATTCAACGATTCTGTGTCCCTGAGTAACGATTCTGTGTCCCTCAGTAACGATTCTGTGTCCCTCAGTAACGATTCTGTGTCCCTCAGTAACGATTCTGTGTCCCTCAGTAACGATTCTGTGTGTCCCTGAGTAATGATTCTGTGTCCCTGAGTAACGATTCTGTGTCCCTGAGTAACGATTCTGTGTCCCTCAGTAACGATTCTGTGTCCCTGAGTAACGATTCTGTGTCCCTGAGTAACAATTCTGTGTCCCTGAGTAACAATTCTGTGTCCCTGAGTCCCTGAGTAACAATTCTGTGTCCCTGAGTAACGATTCTGCGTCCCTCAGTAACAATTCTGCGTCCCTCAGTAACAATTCTGTGTCCCTCAGTAACAATTCTGTGTCCCTCAGTAACAATTCTGTGTCTGTCCCTGAGTAACAATTCTGCGTCCCTCAGTAACAATTCTGCGTCCCTCAGTAACAATTCTGCGTCCCTCAGTAACAATTCTGCGTCCCTCAGTAACAATTCTGCGTCCCTCAGTAACAATTCTGTGTCCCCGAGTAACAATTCTGTGTCCCTAAGTAACAATTCTGTGTCTGTCCCTGAGTAACAATTCTGTGTCCCTGAGTAATGATTCTGTGTCCCTGAGTAACGATTCTGTGTCCCTGAGTAACGATTCTGTGTCCCTGAGTAACGATTCTGTGTCCCTAAGTAACGATTCTGTAGCCCTAAAGTCTCTCTGGCCCTAACTCTGTCCCTAATACAGACAGGTCTGTCTCTCTTGAATGACCGGAGGCTAATGGAGAATTGTAAGATGGCCGCAATTTATAGCTCCACCATTACACAGTGCTGGCTGGCTGGCTGCTGATTGGCTAATGCGATCACATGTCATGAATGAATGAATGCATTATGGGTCAGCGCGCCTTGTCTGCGCGCCTTCCCAGAGATCCCCGCTCCGTCGCCACACATGTCGCTGCCATTTTTGGCAAAATTCGATTCGTGCATCCGAAGTTTGCTAATTTTCGGATTCGGCGCGAATCGAATTTTTCCTGATCTTCGAAACGAATTCCACTTCGCCATGTTCGATTCGCTCATCTCTACTTATTATACCCAGCCTGAGCATCAGTGTGCAAATACTCAGGCACCCAATAAGTTATGCAATGCAAAGCTATTGTGTAGCTTCTCACCTCCGGAGTTACATTTATACAGATGGTTTTAAAATAATTATCGGGTTTAAATTCCTCTCTCTGCTTTTAAGATAAAGATCAAGAGATAAAAGATAAAGAAAATAAGAGAAAAATAATGACAGATAATGGAAAAAAGTAGGATGGTAGAGAAAAAATGTACAGTGTAAACTTTGGTGCTTCATAAATACTTAGAGAGTCCATTATTTTAAAGTCTTTGTAATTCATTGTATGGTGGTATCAACACAAAATAGCTTTTCAGGGCATTTAGTTCTTCCCCACTAACCAACAGGTTCAGGAGACTTCTGTGCTTCTGTAATTTACTTGTAAATTAGTATTTCTGGTCACACAGATTCACACCTCTTCAACATCTGAAAGACAAGAAATTCTCAAAGAGTTAATTGGCAAAGTCCTTTAACTTTGTGCTTGAAGATAAAACAAAGTCTTCTTACTTTAAAAATGCAAAACCAGACTGAATGCTGCTTTCACTCTTTTACTCTATTCTATCTTGATCATTAAGAGCACGGAGCATGCACTATGTCAAACTTATTAAACCTATGTTGCCACTTTGACATAATAATAAAAATTACAAAAAGAACACAAGAGCAACTCAAACACTGTATGAACCACACACTCAGTGTTGACAAACAGTTTTTTTTCTTCTTTACACATATGGATGGAGATGCTAGCAGTCTCCCTCCCTTGACATTTTCATGTCAATGGCAACCTTTAGGAAAACAAAAATGGATACAGTTGCTAAATTGGGGGTTTACCCAGCAACTGGTGTCTAAAACTATACAAACTACAAAAACAATTTGGAATTTATTTCCCACCTGACATAAAAAAGTATACAAAATTATGAAGGCTTATCCTTGGAAACACAAAAATACATAAGGGTCCATCATAATGTCCCAAATACTGAGGCCAAATCTCTGATAGCAATTGCTAAATCTTAATGCATGCCAAAGAACTTTAACCAGAAAGTCTCATACCACACGTCCCACTGTCTATGGCCTATACACAGAATGGTTGTTCTTCCCAGTGTAGTACCTTTGCGTAAATGGAGACACATCCATCAGCTCTTTTAGTTGCTCTATAAATGTATGTCTTTCTTGTTTTAGCTGACTATTCTCAGATTGTAACCTGGTTATTCGGGTTTTAAAAGAGATTTGGCTTTGGCTATTGTGGCCTACATGCCTGGGAGCATTGCCCCACCTTGCAGAGTAAACTTCTTTGTGTCTCAGTGCAGTTATGGGGTACCGAGAGTCCCTTTGCTTACTGCTATTATGCACAAAACAATATCGTGCAATGTGCCCCAACCTTTTACAAGCAAAACATCTCTGAACTGGCTTCCCTGAATAAACCCTTCTCTGAGCACATGACGACGGTGACGCATTACAATTGCCAGAATCTCGAAACCTCACACTCTCATTGTCTGAGGAACATTTACCATCAACAGAGTCATCCGATGTGCCCACTGCCACTGCATTACTATTTTCCACTGCCCAATCAGACCCATTCTCTATTTCCATGTCCAAGTCAGTCTCACAACTGCTACAAAACCATTGTCTATACATTCATCGTAGACCTTACTTGCAGCAACAACAACACTTCTTTAGAGACACTATCTATGCTAAATATTGAGAATGGTCAACCTTTGCACGTTTGCAGCATATCTCCCGTATGGCATGCAGGGCATTCCCCAAACAAACATAATCTCATTGCGTAAATTTGTATTTTCATTATTAATATGCTTACTTTCTGGGTCAAATATAGCAACCTGCTGGGCAAGAAGATTCAAGTTCTCAACTTCAGCTCTTAAAAACTCCACCTCATCTTCCAATTTCTTCTTCTGCTGAAACACATACTGTATTTGTATTGCTCTGCTATCCAGCCAGCAGCAGAAATTAGCACATACTTCACCTTATGTTTATTTAACTTTTGCCACAAATCTTTTCATCCACCCATTTTTGTGCTCCTTTTGTGATCCTTGTATAGCTTGAATAATAGCCTCAGTGCCTTTTTACTTGTGCCACCTTTTTCAAAATTCCTTCCATTACTGAGATAAACACAAATATAAAACAAAAGGAAAAAATTGAACTCACTGTATATGAGGCTTAGTCTTGTAGCTACTTTCTCGATGTCCACTTCAGGTCTTCTGGTCCATGGCACAGTCTTTTGTTCAGTTTTTCAGTCTCCAGAGAATGATTCTGGGGTTCCAAACTTCTTTGATTTGTGGATCAGACTCTTAAAGTCACCACCAGACGTTTGAGTCACAGTACAGCTTCTGGGTCCACCTCATGGGACTGTTGTCATCACCGACTTCTGTTACTGAACCCAAAAATGCTTTTCTGGTCACTTGAATGGCATCAATCTGTTGTCATATATAATGCCAAGGATGTTGAGGAGTGATAATTGTGATTATTGTTGTTGATGTAAGAGTTCTCTAGCCAAATTCCTTTATCCCAGAAATGTATTTTCCCACAGCAACAAGTTCAAGGTTCTTTTCCAGAGAGTGCATTTAATCATCTCAAAAACGATCCAGAAAACAGAGGCACAGACAAGGCAGATGACAGGGTACTTAGAATATTCATGCACCTATCAGACACCTTTAGAGGATCCACTTTCTCCTGTCATAATTCAACCAAAAGAACCTTCCCTAATATACACATTTTGCCCATTCAGTAAAATGATAAGCTCTCTGATTGGCCACTTTTAATAGCCCTTTTGATTTTCTGGGTGACAGGTAATGCCTTTTGGTCTTGGACAGCTGCAGTCATAAATTATATTGGAAGTTGTCCAGATATTTCCTAAACTGCATTCTTTTACCATTAATTCGATAAACAAGTTACCATTTGAAGAATGCTATTTATCATACTTAATACTCCTTTTCATGTTATTAGATATTAGATGCTGGCCAAGTCCTTTCAAGTCTGACTGAGCAATCTGCATTTTATCACCCTTGCAAGTTTGCAAATTAACCTCTTTGAAATGTAACAAGTTGGCCCCCGCAAGTGCCAGGGTGAACATAGCAAAGAGTCATTGGCTATCCTTTTGTCGAGTAAAATACACCTAGCTTAGTCAGATGCTTGCCTGGTCAGTAACGTGAATATACATTTTATATATATATACATACACACATATACACACACACTATATTGTCAAAAGTATTGGGACGACTGCCTTTACACACACGAACTTGAAATTCATCCAGAAGGTGTTCTATCGGGTTCAGGTCAGAACTCTGCACAGGCCAGTCAAGTTCCTCCACCCCAAACTTGCTTATCTATATCTTTATGGGCCTTGCTTTCTGCAATAGTGTGCAGTCATGTTGGACCAGGAAGCGGCCATCCCCAAACTGTCCCCACAAGGTTGGGAGCATGAAATTGTCCAAAATGTCTTGGTATGCTGATGCCTTAAGAATGCCCTTCACTGGAAGTAAGAGGCCAACCCCAACCCCTGAAAAACAACCCCACGCCATAATCCCCCCTCCAACAAACTTCACACTTGGCACAATGCAGTCAGGCAAGTACCGTTCTCAAGGCAATCGTCAAATCCAGACACATCTATCGGACTGCCAGACAAAGAAGTGTTATTCTTCACTCCAGAGAACACATCTAGAGTCCAGTGGCAATGTGCTTTACACCTTCATCGGACGCTTTCCATTGCACTTGATGATGTAAGGCATTGAAGCAGCTGCTTGGCCATGGAAACCCATTCCACGAAGCTCTCTACGCACTGTTGTTGTGCTAATCTGAAGGCCATATGAAGTTTGGAGGTCTTTATCTACTGACTCTGCATACAGTTGGCAACTTCTGCGCACTGTGCACTTCAGCATGCTCTGACCCTGCTCTGTCATTTTACGTGGCCTTTGTAGCCGAGTTGCTATTGTTCCCAGTTGCTTCCACTTTGTTATAATACCACTAACAGTTGATCATGGAATATTTAGTAGCAAGAAAATTAGACAGATGAACTTATTGCAACCTATCAAGGTACCACGTTTTAATTCACTGAGCTCCTGAGAACGACCCATTCTTTCACAAGTGTTTGTAGAAGCAGTCTGCATGCAAGCAGATGCCTGATTTTATACACCTGTGGGCATGGAGCTTATTGTAACACCTGAATCCAATGATTTGGAGGGGTGTCCCAATACTTTTGGCAATAATAGTGTGTGTATATATATATATATATATATATATATATATATATATATATATTGTGGGAACTCGCTTATTAGTGGTAGAGCTTCTTCAAAGCACACGGCAACTTGCTTATTTTTAAGGACCTTTTTGCCCACTTTTATTTAAATGAAAGTCCTGTAACATAAAGGTTTCCCGCGCAGGGGTTTCCACCATCACACAAATTAACAGTATTCAGCCTCCTGGCTTGTACACAGTTTTAAGTCTACCTCCTGTAGACTCTTCCCAAAATATGGCACTAGCACACAGCTAGTCTGGCTTCCACCTCTCCTTGGTGAAGCCCACCTGACGCCAAGGCAGAGACCTCCTGCCTGCCAGGGGTGGAGCCCTCCTGACTCCTATCTGCTGGGGTGGAGCCCAGAATCAAGGCCTGCACACACCTGTGCAATCAGCGCACTGGCTGCTCCCAAAATATGGGCCCAGGATTGGAGATTTCATCCCTCCCAAATCTCTAAGAAATCTCCAGGCTACAGGTCCCAAAACAGGCTTTACAAACCAAAGAGGAAACTGATAAACCAGTTTCCTCTGCATTATGAGATCTGCCTGGAGCCCCTCAACCTGTATAGTTGAGAATCCTGGGTCTCCATCGTGATTTCCACTGTGGCAGGATACCGCACTGCCACAATATATATATATATATATATATATATATATATATATATAATTACAATATCCTACTGTTCCCAGAAGTGTTGAAGCCGTTATGGCTGCAAAGGATTGGCCAACTCCGTATTGAACCCTATGGACTGAGACTGGGGTGCCATTAAAGTTCTTGTGCGTGTAAAGGCAAGTGTCCCAATACTTTTCACAATATAGTGTGTGTGTGTGTAAATGTGTGTGTGTGTGTGTGTGTGTGTGTGTGTGTATATATATATATATATATATATATATATATACTGGATATATGTGTTTAATAATAAATAGTAAATTAACCGTGCTTATTCCCCTCAGAAGCAGCTTCCGGATTTTACAGCAATAGACTGGGATCTTAGAATTTTTCAAACTGAACAGTAATGATTCTAAATGTAAATTGTTTTTAATAACAAACATTTTTTTTATAAAAAATGTCATTCTTATTTGCTCTATGCAATGGTTTTGCACAGGGCAGTCTGGATCCTCCTCTGCTTGCGTCCCCTGTCAGCGCTCCTGACTCCTCCTCCCCGTCGAGTGCCCCTCATAGCAAGCCACTTGTGCATGCTCGCTCCCAAGGCAAATTCTGTGTGTCCATAAGACACACAGAGCATGGCTCATCCCCACCCTCCATTCCCTCCTCAGTTGGCTGTGATTGACAGCAGCAAGAGCCAATGTTGCTATAGTGTGCAAGTATGTGAATGGGACTTTATATGGGCACAGAATTGTGCCAAGACTGTACACATGCATGACTCAATGTTCACTCAGAAAAAACCCTGACAGGCAGGGTAAAGCATTTATGACAGAAGAGACTTAGAGTCTCTTCTATCATACAAAGCCCACATGTCAAAAAAAAAAGTTTGCTTCCACTTTAAACTGGAAATCCTCTTTTAGTGTATGAAATAAATATTGTCAAAGACCTATGCGCATTTTAAAGTTGACAAAAATGTTATAATTAACAGGTATCTAAGCAGATATTAAAGTAGAACTTTACCCCTAGCAGTTGATAACAATTATTGGGCTCCATTCACAAAAGCAGATTGCATGTCATACTTAGGTGTTTTCACAAATATCGCATGTGTTCCTGAAAATGTCAAGTCACTATTGCTTTATGCAGTAGTTAGCAGACAAAGCAAAAATGCTCCATAAATACCCCATAAAACAGGAGTTAAAGTCAATTAAAAAGAGAAAATAAATAAATGTATGTGGTAAATAGGTAGTGCTCCAGGCTCGTAATAGTTCCTGAGCCAAACAACATGGCTGTTAAGAAGCGGGCAGCCACCGCGTCCTTAACAGCTGATGAGTCATCAGCTGTCAGCAGGATTCCTCTCTGACAACTGAATGTAATTAAAACATTTGCTGGCAATTAAAAATTATGGAAAAAACATCCTGGCACCCCCCCCCCCCACAATCCATACCATGCCTTTAGGGTTTGGTATGGATTGTAAGGGAAACCACATGCCAAAATTGAAAAAAAATGGTGTGGGGTCCCTCCCACATCCATACCTGACCCTTAGGTTTGGTATGGATTTTGAGGGCAATCCCATGCCAAAATATTTTTAAAAATGGCATGGGGCTCCCTCCAAAATCCATACCAGACCCATATTCAAGCATGCAGCCTGGCAGGTCAGGAAAGGGGGGGATGAGCAAGCCCCCCCTCCTTAACCATACCAGGCCACAAACCCTTAACATTGGGGAGGTGCTTTGGGGCAGGAGGGCCATGTTGAGAAGGGAAAGGGCCTTATCCCCACAACCCTGGCCGGTGGTTGTGGAGGTCCGGTGCTTATCAGAATCTCGAAGCCCCCTTTAACAAGGGGGCCTCCAGATCCCGGATTCCCCCTGTTTAAATGAGTATGGGGTACATAGTACCCCTAATCATTCACCAAAAAAGCGGCAAAAAAGAATAAAAATGCAACAGCAGTTTTTCACCCCGCCCACTTAGTTTATTTAGTGGCGAGAGGCAACAGAGCTATCATTCGGCGGGAGCCTTTGTTGGGAGAAGATCTTTTTTTTTTCTTTTTTTCAAGTTGGCAGCTGGTGTCCATTGCGATTAAAGCTGGATCTACACTGGGTACAATTTTTTTTTTTATTGTAAAATAAAGGACTAGTCAAAAACCGTTGTGTTTTTTACCACTTTTTTGGTGAACGAGTAGGTGTACTATTTACCCTATACTCATTCACATGGGGGGCAGGATCTGGAGGGCTTTCAGATTTCAATAAGCCCCCCCTGCCCGCAGACCCCCACAACCACCAGACAGGGTTGTGGTGAAGAGGCTCCTAAAGAAAAATACCATGGTTTTAAGTCAGTGTAATTTCTTTTAACTATGTATATAATTTGTTAATATACATAAACATCCATACATATAACAAACATAATACAGTATTCATAGAGTATTATGGATTTTTTAAACAGAGAATTAGAAAAAAAGCTGTTCACTTTCAGACGCTCTCTCTTTGATTGAAACTCCATAAGGGAAAGGAGCAAATCACTCTTCTGATTCACTGAGTTCAGTCTGGCTACTGAGGTCATGCTTTTTTTTTTAAAGAAAAGTAGCTAAATGTAAGCATGTTAATGTGAAAAGAAGCCCAAGGTTTCACATGCTGGATGAAAATAGTATATAATTATAGTATATACAGTTAGGTCCATTTTTTTTTCAGGTATTTACCAAAACATATTCAAGCTATAGTTATATAATGGATGTGAGCTGAACATGCACACTCTCAGGTTTAATTTGAGGCTATGTACATCCAAATTAGAGGGGTGGGAATTATAGCTAGTAGTCACCCCCCCCCCTTTTTCAAGGGACCAAAAGTAATTGGATAATTGAATCAAAAGCTGTTTCATGGCCAGGTGTGCGCTACTCCATCGTTATTTCTTCATCAATTAAGCAGGTAAAAGGTCTGGAGTTGATTCTATGTGTGGTATTTGCATTTGGAATCTATTGCTGTGACCCTACATCATGCTTTCAAAGGAGTTGTCCATACAAGTGAAACTGGCCATTGTAAGGCTTCAAAAATGAAACAAATCCATCAGAGGGATAGCAGCAACATTAGGAGTGGCCAAATCAACTGTTTGATACATTCTGAGGAAAGTAGAATGCACTGGTGAGCTCAGCAACATAAAAAGGCATGGAAGTCCACAAAAGATAACAGTGGTGGATGATCGCAGGATCCTCTCTATGGTAAAAAGCATTCTTTGGATGGATGCAACTAAGATTAATCTGTACCAGAATGACAGAAAGAAAAAAGTGTGGAGAAGGCTTTGAACAGCTTATGATCCAAAGCACACACGTCATCTGTAAAACATGGTGGAGGCAGTGTGATGGCATGGGCAGGCCTGGCTTCCAGTGGCACTGGGTCATTGGTGTTTATTGATGATGTGACAGAAGACAGAAGCAGCAGGATGAACTCTACCATGTTTAGAGATATACTGTCAGCCCAGATTCTGCCAAAGGCAGCAAAGTTGATTGGACGGCGCTTCACAGTACAGATGGACAATGATCCAAAACACACTGCAAAAGCAACCCAGGAGCTTTTGAAGAAAAATAAGTGGAATATTCTGCAATGGCTGAGAATTACCTGATCTCAACCCAATTGAGCATGCATTTCACTTGCTGGAGGCAAAACTAAAGGCAGAAAGACCTACAAACAAAGAACAACTGAAGACAGCTGCAGTTAGAGCCTGGCAAAGCATCAGAAAGGAGGAAACCCAATCTTTGGTAAGTTCCATAGGTTCCAGACTTCAGGCAGTCATTGCCAGTTAAGGATTTTCAACAAAATATTAAAAATGAACATTTTATTTATGATTATATTCATTTGTCCAATTACTTTTGTTCCCTTGAAAAAGGGGGGGTGGCTACTCTTAAGAGCTGTAATTCCTAAACCCTTCCTCCAATTTGGATGTACATGTCCTCAAGTTAAACCTGAGTTTGTAAACTTTCAGCCCATATCCATTATATAACTACAGTAAGTCCCCTACTTACAAACGAGTTCCATTCCAGGAGAACGTTTGTAAATCAGATTCGTTCGTAAGTCCTACAAAGTGAGTCTTATACACCTTTGACACAAATATACAATGTAAAGCATAAAAAAAAAAAAACACACAAAAATACTGTAAAAAACTATTTTTACTTTGACAGTTACCTTAAAATGGTGTTACAGTACAGTACAACTGTAAATAAACAATTTTTTTTATTTTACAGTTACCTTAAAATGTACAGTACAGTACCACAACTGTAGTGGAAGAGAGTTACTAACTGGAAGAGGTAGGTTAGGTGGGAGATGGTGGGGCTGAAGGATCACCAGCAATAAGAGATGGAGGTCAAGATGAAATTTGGCCCAAACCTGATGTTGACAGAGCTGAAGGATCATCAGCAATAGGAGATGGAGGGCAAGATGGAATTTGGCCAATACCTGATGTTGACAGAGCTGAAGGATCATCAGCAATAGGAGATGGAGGGCAAGATGGAATTTGGCCCACACCTGATGTTGACGGAGCTGAAGGATCATCAGCAATAGGAGATGGAGGGCAGGATGGAATTTGGCCCACACCTGATGTTGACGGAGCTGAAGGATCATCAACAATAGGAGATGGAGGGCAAGATGGAATTACACTCACACCTGATGTTGATGACAAAGGTGTTTTGATGGATTCGATTCTGTCTACCGTCTGGAAAAAATGATCCAGTGATGTCTGAGTAGTAGCTCTTTTTTTCTCATCATAGATGACTCTGTAGCACTGAATGGCATGATGAATGGCTGCTGCAACCTTTGTGTAGCGTTCTACTTTGGGGTCCTGTGCCTCAAAAACTAACAATGCCTCTTCAAGTAAAGAAAATCCCCTTGCCATTTCCTGTGTTGTGAATCTCTTTGGTTCTTCAGTTACATCTTCCTCTTGGCTCTCTTTGTCTTTTCGCTGGGCCTCTATTCCATGAGGTCCTCATTAGTAAGCTCCTCATGTTGCACAGCAAGGAGTTCAATGAAGTCGTCTTCTTGCAGATCTAGCTTCAGCTTCATGCTAAGGGTCGCCAAGTTGTTGAAGACCTCTTTGGACTCCTTACCCATCTTCTCAAGTCCATGAACTTCATGAACAAACTGTGGGCTTGCCAAGCAAAGGTGATATTTTTTATGGCCTTGAAGATGTTATAGTCTGTCAGCGATCCGGGTATGACCAGAAATGTGTGGACTGACACAGGGAAGTAACAGGTTTCAGGAATGATATAATAATATAATTTATTATTAGCTACCAAAATATACAACGCTCAGTAAATAAACCAACCTTCCACTAATCTTAGTATGTGCAGGAACACAGGCGCAGTCAGGGCTGGAGAGGTGGAAGGGTCAGGCCGGCCATATGGTTCTGTTAACAACCGTCTGGTGATACCCCTAGCAGTCCTAAGGACAGGATTCCCCAGGGCGCGGAGTCTAAGTCCCAGTCTGCTTATTCACCAGGGCCCCTGATGGTGGGGATGGACTTGGAGCAGACAGGAACCAGGTCGCGGCCCCTGAGTACACCTGCTCATGGTAGAGGGATCCGCCAGAGGTATATGCAGGTAGGAAGCCTGATGTGAAGAGGCAGAAGGTGTGAGCAGGGATGGCTGGATCTGTGCAGGATGGATGGATCGTCTGGGTAGCGTAAGGCATAGTCAGGCAGGCCAGGTCAGCAACATGCGGGCAGCGAGGTACCGAAGGAGCAGGGAGAGAATAGTCAGGGTCACAAGCCGGGTTCAGGAACTCAAGGGCAGCGCGGTACAGAGGATCGGGCAGAGAATGGTCAGGGTCACAAGCCGGGTTCAGTAACTCACGGGCAGCACGGTACAGAGGATCAGGCAGAAGGATGGTCAGGCAAGCCAGGGGTTAAACAGGAGACGGTCAGCAGGGTCAGGAACAATGCAGGGTCAGCAACTAGGCAGATAGGCAGGAACACAGGATACCAGGTACAGGGGCTCATGGGAAACATACACCAAGGCACTGATCACAGGCCTGGTCATTCCTTAAATACACCTCCTGCAATCAGCCCCAGGTGTTGGCTGACTGCAGGAGTGAGCTTCTGGCTGCTGAGAGCACCCGCTGGTTAGCCCTGGTACTGCAGCCCACACGGCAGGTGAGTCCCTTCCTGACAGTACACCCCCCCCCCTCAAGGAGCGGCCTCAGGATGCTCCAAACAGTCCTTAGTGAGCAAAATGTTCCACCGCCCGGGTCAGGTAACTGGCTGGATATCTTACTGCCGGAGTCAACCGGCTGGCTGGGTTTCCTGCTGGCAGACTTCTCTTTATGTAGGGGAACCAAGGAAGGCAGGTCGCTGGACACAGGATGTCAGGGATGCAGGTGTGACCAGAAGTTTGTGGACTGACACAGGGAAACGTAGGCTTCAGATATAGTAAATAATATAATTTATTGAGACTAACAATACAAATATAAACGCAGTGCACCAAACCCCAAGCTAACACAAATACATACAACAAGGTGAAACAAACCCAAACCTAAACTGATATAGATACACAGGTGCATACACATATAGAGCACAACGTAGTCAGGCAGGCCGGGTCGATAACTATCGGGCAGGTAGGTACAGGAGGAGCAGGCGGAGAGAATGGTCAGGGTCACAAGCCAGGGATCAAACAGGAGAAGTCAGCAGAGGTCAGGATCAGGCAGGGTCGGCAACAAGTCAGGCAGAAACAGGAACAGGAACAGGAATGCAGGTTACAAGATACAGGGGCCCATGGAAAAACACACACCAAGGCCCTGACTGTGAGTCTGGCCATTCCTTAAATACAACCCCTGCAATCAGCTTCAGGTGTTTTGGCTGACTGCAGGGGTGAGTCTCTGATTGCTGAGAGACAGTACCCCCCCCTCAAGGAGCGGCCTCAGGACGCTCCAAACAGTCCTAGCTGGGTAAAATGTTCCACCGCCCGGGTCCAGTAACTGGCAGGATATCAAAGACTGGCACATCGAGCTGGGCACCGGAAGGAGGCCCATTGGGCTGGGTACCGGACGGAGGCCCATCGGGCTGGGCACCGGACGGAGGCACTTCGGGCTGGGCACCGGACGGAGGCACTTCGGGCTGGGCACCGGACGGAGGCACTTCGGGCTGGGCACCGGACGGAGGCACTTCGGGCTGGACACCGGATGGAGGCACTTCGGGCTGGACGCCGGATCACCAGGCGAAGCAGCGGGCACTGGGCCACCAGGCGGGGCAGCGGGCACCGGGTCACCAGGCAGGGCAGCGGCCACCGGGCCACCAGGCAGGGCAGCAGGCACTGGGCCACCAGGTGAAGCGGCAGGCACCGGGCCCCCAGGCAGAGCGGCGGGCCTTGGGCCCCCAGGTGGAGCAGTGGGCACCGGGCCACCAGGCAGAGGGGTGGGCACTGGGCCACCAGGCAGCGTGGCGGGCACCGGGCCCCCTGGCAGGGCGGCGGGCACCGGGCCCCCAGGCAGGGCGGCGGGCACCGGGCCCCCAGGCAGGGTGGCAGGCACCGGGCCACCAGGCGGAGAGGCGGGCACCGGGCCCCCAGGCGGAGCGGCGGGCACCGGGCAACCAGGCGGAGCGGTGGGCCTCGGGCCCCCAGGCGGAGCGGCGGGCACCGGGCAACCAGGCACAGGGGCAGGCACCGGGCCACCAGGCAGGACGGCGGGCACCGGGCCCCCTGGCAGGGCGGCGGGCACTGGGCCCCCAGGCAGGGAGACAGGCACCAGGCCCCCAGGCAGGGCGGCGGGCACCAGGCCCCCAGGCAGGGCAGCAGGCACCAGGCCACCAGGCGGAGCAGCAGGCACCGGGCCCCCAGGCAGGGTGGCGGGCATCGGGCCCCCAGGCAGAGCGGCAGGCACCGGGCCCCCAGGTGGAGCGGCGGGCACCGGGCAACCAGGCAGGGCGGCGGGCACCGGGTCCCCAGGCAGGGCGGCGGGCACCGGGCCCCCAGGCAGGGCGGCGGGCACCGGGCCCCCAGGCAGAGCAGCGGGCACCGGGCCCCCAGGCAGGGCGGCAGGCACCGGGCCCCCAGGCAGAGCGGCAGGCACCTGGTCATCAGACATTGGATCGTCTTGCTCGACCGCGGGCACCAGGTCATCTGGCTCAACAGCGGGCATCGGGTCACCAGGCACGACAGCGGGCATCGGGTCACCAGGTATGACAGTGGGCACTGGGTCATCAGGCATTGGATCGTCTGGCTCGACAGCGGGCATCGAGTCATCAGGCACGACAGCAGGCATCAGGTCACCAGGCACGACAGCGGGCACTGGGTCATCAGGCATTGGATCGTCTGGCAAGACTGCGGGCACCGAGTCGTCTGGCAAGACTGCGGGCACCGAGTCGTCTGGCAAGACTGCGGGCACCGAGTCATCTGACAAGACTACGGGCACCGAGTCATCTGGCATAATAGGATCATCAGGCTGGATCAGTTCATCAGGCTGGGTAGAGACATCAGGCTGGGTAGAGACATCAGGCTGAATAGAGACATCAGGCTGGGTAGAGACATCAGGCTGGGTAGAGACATCAGGCTGGGTAGAGACATCAGGCTGGGTAGAGACATCAGGCTGGGTAGAGACATTAGGCTGGGTAGAGACATCATGCTGGGTAGAGACATCAGGCTGAATTGTGGGTGCCGAGGCACCAGGCTGAACCACGGAAGGGGGGTTCTCAGACGGCAGGCTGACCGGTTTGGATACTGGCAGGATGGTACTGGTTGGAAAGAATTTTCGCTTTTTTCTGGTTTTAGTTACTGGAGCACTGTAAGTAAACGCAGGTCTGTAAACAAATGGAGCAGCTGAAGACAGAGAAGAGCTGGAGGATGGAACAGAGGAGGGAGCAGTTGCTACAGAGGACTTCTTTACAGGGTTAAAGAAAGGATAGGTGCAGCGAGTGGGAGCAGGGGACTGGTATGTGGTAGTTAGCAGAGTATACTGGGCCGTCACTGGGGGTGCTGTCGGGGATGCAGGAAGAGTGCCTTGAGCAGAGGAATGATGTTGCAAGCCGACTGAGGCTGGGTGCAACAAGTCTGACCATGTCTGCAGTATGGGTTGAACAAAGCTCCGCTTACACAAAGCCTGTCTGGTCAAAGACTGCACTGCGTTTATACAATCTCTTAGTACCTGTTGTGGACATGCAGAATAACGCTCCAGAAAGTAATCTACATCATCCTCTAATAACCATACCAGGGACTCTACCTGGTCGGCACTAAATGGCGGCAAAAATTCATCTCTGCATTCGGGGGTACCAGATGAAACCAACTCAGCACAAACCTGAATCAATGGCTGCACCTCAGAGAATTCTGTGCCCTGATCTACTAGGCAATGAGCGATCCTTATACACTCTAGTAGTTGATCCCGGGTATACTCCCTCAGAGTTTGATAAGCATAATCCCTGTCATCAAACACTAGCAGAGATAAATACACCACCTCATCAAGATCCATCCTTCCCAGCAACAATAAGCCAAAATGGCTTCCCTGTGCAGCCACTTCTGGTCAGGATTGGCCCTGGTGTAATGTCAGGGATGCAGGTGTCACCAGAAGTGTGTGGACTGACACAGGGAAACGTAGGCTTCAGATATAGTAAATAATATAATCTATTGAGACTAACAATACAAATATAAATGCAGTGCACCAAACCCCAAGCTAACACAAATACATACAACAAGGTGAAACAAACCCAAACCTAAACCTAAACTGATATAGATACACAGGTACATACACATATAGAGCACAACGTAGTCAGGCAGGCCGGGTCGATAACTATCGGGCAGGTAGGTACAGGAGGAGCAGGCGGAGAGAATGGTCAGGGTCACAAGCCAGGGATCAAACAGGAGAAGTCAGCAGAGGTCAGGATCAGGCAGGGTCGGCAACAAGTCAGGCAGAAACAGGAACAGGAACAGGAATGCAGGTTACAAGATACAGGGGCCCATGGAAAAACACACACCAAGGCCCTGACTGTGAGTCTGGCCATTCCTTAAATACAACCCCTGTAATCAGCTTCAGGTGTTTTGGCTGACTGCAGGAGTGAGTCTCTGATTGCTGAGAGCACCCGCTGGCCAGCCCTGGTACTGCAGCCCACAAGGCAGGTGAGTCCCACCGTTATTGGCAAGTCCATTCCTGACACAGGATTTCCAGGAGCAGGCTGGGAATCAGTTATTGGCCAGTTTAGCTGGACATCAGGGGCTGGCACATCAGGCTGCGCAGCGGACAGAGGCACATCGGGCTGTGCAGCGGGCAGAGGCACGTCAGGCTGGGCAGCGGGCAGAGGCACGTCAGGCTGGGCAGCAGGCAGAGGCATGACAGCGGGCACCGAGTCATCTGGCACGACAGCGGGCACCGAGTCACCAAGCTCGACAGCGGGCACCGAGTCATCGGGCACGACAGCGGGCACGGAGTCATCAGGCACGTCAGCGGGCACCGAGCCATCTAGCAGAGGCACATCGGGCTACGCAGCAGGCAGAGGCACGTCAGGCTGGGCAGCGGGCAGAGGCACGTCAGGCTGGGCAGTGGGCAGAGGCATGACAGCGGGCACCAAGTCATCTGGCTCAACAGCGGGCACGGAGTCATCGGGCACAACAGCGGGCACGGAGTTATCTGGCACAACCGCGGGCACCGAGTTACTGGGCAAGTCAGCAGGCACCGAGTCATCGAGCACGTCAGCGGGCACGAGCCATCTAGCAGAACCACGGGTACCGGGTCACCAAGCTCGACAGCGGGCACCGAGTCATCTGGCACGACAGCGGACACCGAGTCATCTAGCAGAACCGCGGGCACCGGGTCACCAAGCTTGACAGCGTGCACCGAGTCATCAGGCACGACAGCGGGCACCAAGTCACCGGGCAAGTCAGCGGGCACAGAGTCATTGGGCACCGAGCCATCTAGCAGAACCACGGGCACCGGGTCACCAAGCTCGACAGCGGGCACCGAGTCATCTGGCACGACCACGGGCACAGAGTCACCGGGTAAGTCAGCGGGCACGAGTCATCGAACACGTCAGCGGGCACCGAGCCATCTAGCAGAACCGCGGGCAGCGGGTCACCAAGCTCGACAGCGGGCACTGAGTCATCTGGCATGACAGCGGGCACCGAGTCATCTGGCTCGACAGCGGGCACCGAGTCATCTGGCTCAACAGCGGGCACCGAGTCACCTGGCTCGACAGCGGGCACCGAGTCATCAGGCAAGTCAGCGGGCACCGAGTCACCGGGCAAGTCAGCGGGCATCGAGTCATCAGGCACATCAGTGGGCACCGAGCCATCTAGCAGAACCACGGGCACCGGGTCACCAAGCTCAACAGCGGGCACCAAGTCATCTGGCACGACAGCAGGCACCGAGCCATCTAGCAGAAACGTGGGCACCGGGTCACCAAGCTCGACAGCGGGCACCGAGTCATCTGGCACGACAGCGGGCTCCAAGTCACCGGGCACGACAGCGGGCACCCAGTCAACGGGCACGACAGCAGGCACCAAGTCACCGGGCAAGTCAGCGGACACGGAGTCATCGGGCACCGAGTCATCTGGCACGACCGCGGGCACCGAGTCACCGGGCAAGTCAGCGGGCACCGAGTCATCGAGCACGTCAGCGGGCACCGAGCCATCTAGCAGAACCACGGGCACCAGGTCACCAAGCTCGACAGCGGGCACCGAGTCATCTGGCACGACAGCGGGCACCGAGTCATCTAGAAGAACTGCGGGCACCGGGTCACCAAGCTCGACAGCGGGCACCGAGTCATCTGGCACGACCGCAGGCACAGAGTCACCGGGTAAGTCAGCGGGCACCGAGTCATCGAACACGTCAGCGGGCACCGAGCCATCTAGCAGAACCGCGGGCAGCGGGTCACCAAGCTCGACAGCGGGCACTGAGTCATCTGGCATGACAGCGGGCACCGAGTCATCTGGCTTGACAGCGGGCACCGAGTCATCTGGCTCAACAGCGGGCACCGAGTCACCTGGCTCGACAGCGGGCACCGAGTCATCAGGCAAGTCAGCGGGCACCGAGTCACCGGGCAAGTCAGCGGGCATCGAGTCATCAGGCACATCAGTGGGCACCGAGCCATCTAGCAGAACCGCGGGCACCGGGTCACCAAGCTCAACAGCGGGCACCAAGTCATCTGGCATGACAGCAGGCACCGAGCCATCTAGCAGAAACATGGGCACCGGGTCACCAAGCTCGACAGCGGGCACCGAGTCATCTGGCACGACAGCGGGCTCCAAGTCACCGGGCACGACAGCGGGCACCGAGTCACCGGGCAAGTCAGCGGGCACCGAGTCATCGAGCACGTCAGCGGGCACCGAGTCATCTAGCAGAACCGCGGGCACCGGGTCACCAAGCTCGACAGCGGGCACCGAGTCATCGGGCACGACAGTGGGCACCAAGTCACCGGGCAAGTCAGCGGGCACTGAGTCATCGGGCACCTAGTCATTTGGCACGACCACAGGCACCGAGTCACCGGGCAAGTCAGCGGGCACTGAGTCATCGAGCACGTCAGTGGGCACCGAGCCATCTAGCAGAACCGCGGGCATCGAGTCACTAAGCTCAACAGCGGGCACCGAGTCATCTGGCACGACAGCGGGCACCGAGTCATTGGGTAAGTCAGCGGGCACGAAGTCATCGGGCACCGAATCATCTGGCACGACCGCGGGCACCGAGTCACCGGGCAAGTCAGCGGGCACCAAGTCATCGAGCACGTCAGCGGGCACCGAGCCATCTAGCAGAACTGCGGGCATTGGGTCACCAAGCTCGACAGCGGGCACCGAGTCATCTGGCACGACAGCGGGCACCGAGTCATCGGGCATCAGGGCATCAGGCTGGATCACGAACACCGGGTCTTCAGGCCGGATCGGGTCATCAGGCCAGATCGGGTCATCAGGCTGGATCGGGTCATCAGGTCGGATTGGGTCATCGGGCATCAGGGCATCAGGCTGGACAACGGAAGGCGGGTCCTCAGACAGCAGGCTGACCGGTTTGGATACTGGTAGGATGGTAGTGGTTGGAAAGAATTTTCGCTTCTTCTTGGGTTTAGTTACTGGAGCACTGTAAGTAAATGCAGGTCTGTAAACGGATGGAGCAGCTGAAGACAGGGAAGAGCCGGAGGATGGAACAAAGGAGGGAGCAGTTGCTAAAGAGGGCTTCTTTACAGGGTAAAAGGCAGGATAGGTGCAGCGAGTGGGAGCAGGGGAATGACGTGGTAGCTAGCAGGGTATACTGGGCTGTCACTGGGGGTGCTGTGGGAACTGGAGGAAGAGAGCTTTGAGCAGAGTAATGGTTAGAAGCAGGACTGGGTTGTTGCAAGCTGACTGAGGCTGGGTGTAACAAGTCCGACCATGTCTGCAGTACTGGCTGAACAAAGCTCAGCTTACACAAAGCCCGTCTGGTCAAAGACTGCACTGCGTTTATACAATCCCTAAGCACCTGTTGTGAACATGCAGAATAATGCTCCAAGAAGCAATCCACATCATCCTCTAATAACCATACCAGGGACTCTACCTGGTCTGCACTAAATGGCGGCAAAAAGTCATCCTTGCCCTCAGGGGCACCAGACGAAGCCAACTCTGCACAAACCTGAATCAATGGCTGCACCTCAGAGAACTCTGTGCCCAGATCCACTAGAAAATGAATGATCCTTATGCATTCTAGCAGCTGATCCCTGGTATACTCCTTCAGAGTCTGATAGGCATAATCTCTGTCATCAAAGACTAGCAGACACAAATATACAACCTGCTCAGGATGCATCCTTCACAACAATAAGTCAAGATGGCTTCCCTGTGCAGCCACTTCTGGTCAGGACAGGCCTTGGTGTAATGTCAAGGATTCGGGTATGACCAGAAAAGTGTGGACCGACACAGGAAAGTAACAGGTTTCAGGAATGATATAATAATATAATTTATTATTAGCTACCAAAATATACAATGCTCAGTAAATAAACCAACCTTCCACTAATCTTAGTATGTGCAGGAACACAGGCACAGTCAGGGCTGGAGAGGTGGAAGGGTCAGGCCATATGGTTCTGTTATCGACCATCTGGTGATACCCCTAGTAGTCCTCAGGACAGGATTCCCTAGGGCGCGGAGTCTAAGTCCCAGTCTGCTTATTCACCAGGGCCCCTGATGGTGGGGATGGACTTGGAGCAGACAGGAACCAGGTCGCGGCCCCTGAGTACACCTGCTCATGGTAGAGGGATCCGCCAGAGGTATATGCAGGTAGGAAGCCTGTTGTGAAGAGGCAGAAGGTGTGAGCAGGGATGGCTGGATCCGTGCAGGATGGATGGATCGTCTGGGTAGCGTAAGGCGTAGTCAGGCAGGCCAGGTCAGCAACTTGCGGGCAGCGAGGTACCGAAGGAGCAGGCAGAGAATAGTCAGGGTCACAAGCCAGGTTCAGGAACTCACGGGCAGCGCGGTACAGAGGATCAGGCAGAGAATGGTCAGGGTCACAAGCCGGGTTCAGTAACTCACGGGCAGCACGGTACAGAGGATCAGGCAGAAGGATGGTCAGGCAAGCCAGGGGTTAAACAGGAGATGGTCAGCAGGGTCAGGAACAATGCTGAGTCAGCAACTAGGCAGATAGGCAGGAACACAGGATACCAGGTACAGGGGCTCATGGGAAACATACACCAAGGCACTGATTACAGGCCTGGTCATTCCTTAAATACACCTCCTGCAATCAGTCCCAGGTGTTGGCTGACTGCAAGAGTAAGCTTCTGGCTGCTGAGAGCACCCGCTGGTCAGCCCTGGTACTGCAGCCCACACAGCAGGTGAGTCCCACCACCAGTGCTGAGTCCATTCCTGACATAGTCCTTCCAAAATTGTCACAAGGTTGTTCCTGTTTTATGAATAGCCTTCACTTCCTGATGAAAAGTGTGACGTAAATAATAATTCTTGAAAGTCACAATAACTCCTTGTATCATAGGTTGGATGAGTGCTGTTGTATTTGGTGGCAGATGCACTACTTTGATGTTGGGATGAAAGTCATCCATGAATAGGGGTGACTTGGTGCATTGTCAAGCAGCAAAAGAATGTTGAATGTTATATCTTTCTCTAAACATTATTTCTCTATCTCTGGGATAAAGTGGTGAAAAAAACTGTCCTGGAAAATGGCCGTTGTAACCCAGGCTTTGAAGTTACTCTTCCACACAAAAGGTAGAGAGCCCTTGGCTATGTTTTTGAGGGCTCTTGGGTTCTCTGAATGGTAAACTAAGAGAGGCTTTGTTTTCATATCACTGGAAGCATTACCACCAAACAACAGAGTAAGTCTGTCCTTTGCAGCTTTGAAGCCTGGCATCAAATTTTCCTCTTTACTGATGTAACTTCGTTCTGGCATCCTTTTCCAGTGCAGTCCTGTCTCATTGAGATTAAAAACCTGCAGGGGTAAATAAGCACCTTCTTCAATAATCAAGTGTTGCTGGAAATTCTTGGGCAGCTATGGTATCTGCACTTGCAGCCTCACCACTTACTTTTACGTTGTGAAGGTTGGCTCTAGCCTTGAATCTGTTAAACCATCCATGGCTGGCAGTATAAGATACACACTGTTCACCCCGTTTTTTCATCAAGTCTTCAAACAGGCTTTTAGCTTTTTCTTGAATAAGCATTAAGCTGAGTGGGACTCGACGCTGATGCTGATCCTCCATCTCCTCTATCACTTTACCACGCTTTTTGGATATTATTGTTGACTTCATAGGCAAAGCAGATTTCACATGTTCCATGATCTTGACCTTGTTCTTTAGAATTGTGCCAATGGTTGAAATTTCATGTTATAAGAACTAGTGATGTCTACCATCTTTTCGCCCCGAACCAATTTCTCAATTATTTTCACTTTTGCTTCCATGGTTATTGCTTTGCACTTTCTAGCAGTCCCAGCCACATCACTACTGCTTTTCCTCTTGCTACTGGAACATCCTGGGTTCTGTATAGTATACTATCGCACTGTACAGTAAGCACACAGCAGAACAACTGTGACAATGTGCAGCTGTGACAATGTCCAGCAGACACGTGAGCTACTTCCGCGATTTGTTTGCATCTACGAATGTTCGTAATGCGAGGTCTGTTCATATCTGTGAAAGTTTGCAACTCGAATGTTCGTAAGTCGGGGACTTACTGTATAGCTTGAATATGTTTTGGTAAATACCTGAAAAGAACTAAAATTGTGTCTGTGTCCAAATATATATGGACCTAACTGTATTAGTATTTATATTCAATATATTGCATTCAAATAACTAAAAGAAAAGAAAAAAAATGAATTGAACGTATTCATTTTGAACATAATAAAGAAAGGAAAACACTATACATTCTGTTAAAGTGTCACTGCATCTCAGAGAGTCTAGGACCACTTGCTGGTTAACCAGTAACAAAGATGAAATAGTAACTTGCCTCTTTCTTATTGACAAATACTTTATGTACAGTACCTGTTTAAACTTAATAAACATTCCTTTACTGCATTAATATTTTTATTTCACTCCACCATTGAAGACATGTAAAATAATGACTCTGAATCAAAGTGTGACATTTTACTGACTAAACATTACTTTTTATTTCATAACGCGACAATGATTTTATTGCCACCTTTAGGTCTAGTTACTTTGCAATGTGCTTTATGGTCACTATGTACACAATCTAAAATACTTATTTAAAATTCACTTAGCATTTCAGTAAATGTCCAATAAGAGGTGGAACATGGCATATAAAATGTCAACAATTAAAAAAAAATATTTTGGCTTTGAGTTGTCAAATTCTTAGTATTTTAAGACTTCTAAATCATATCATGAGATAGAAGTATGAAGATGTAATTCATATATGTAAATGAAACCTCTACTGAGGGAAGTATAGAGAAAGGCATTCCTGACATCATACTGAAAATGCTAGTTGTCTGGCTTCCTCTGTTTTCAGTGGATTAGGGTCAGTTGTGACCTCTCTAGATGATTCCTCCAGGGAACTCCATATCCACAAACACAATATTATTACATGAAAAGAGAAGGTGATGACTCCAAATAGTAAGAGCATTGTAAAACCTTTATTTAAATGATCCAAGCAAATACATACTTGCAAGAATGTCAAAGGCAGGTGAATGCATAGTATCAGTACCTTCTCAGCTGGGCCCTATGTGCTTCATTCTAGTGGATGTTATCAGAGGCTTGATGTACCTGTTACTTTAAAGTGACATTAGAATATTTTGTTCCCATACCACAGCTATTGATTATATACGTTACATGTATTTGCTGTTTTTACCTTAAAAATTCTCCTCTTCATGTATTTTTAAAAGTGTCCCCCAGCTGTGTTGACACAATGACCATTCAAATATCATGCTGGATGTCTATACTGATATGAAATTGGTAATGTGTTAGGAACATAAGCATTCCCCATTGTTTGATGGAAATTAAAATTGTCAACCTACAGAGGACTGAATTCAAAGACACCCCCAAAATCAAAAAGAAAAAATGATGCAGCAGGCTAGTCCATTTTAGTTAAATTTCATTGTAGCAACTCAAAATGGTACTCAGTAGATTGTATGGCCTGCACATGCTTGTATGCATGCCTGATAACGTCAGGGCATGCTCCTAATGAGATGATGGATGGTGTCCTGGTGTATTTCCTCCCAGATCTGGACCAGGCCATCACTGAGCTCCTGGACAGTCTGAGGTGCAACCTGGCGGCATCGGATGGATTGAAACATGATACAGAGGTGTTCTATTGGATTTAGGTCAGAGGAGCATTGAGGCCATTCAATAGTATCAATTCCTTTATCACCCAAGAACTGCCTGCATACCCTCTCCACATGAGGCCAGGCATTGTTGTGCACCAGGAGGAACACAGGACCCACTGCACCAGAGTAGGGTCTGACAATGGGTCTAAGGATTTCATCCCGATACCTAATGGCAGTCAGGGTGCCATTGTCTAGCCTGTAGAGGTCTGTGCGTCCCTCCATGGATATGCTTCCCCACACCATCTTGACCTACCACCAAAACAGTCATGCTGAACGATGTTACAGGCAGCATAACGTTATCCACGGCTTCTCCAGACCCTTTCACGTCTGTCACATATGCTCAGGGTGAACCTGCTCTCATCTGTGAACAGCACAGGGCGCCAGTGGTGCCAATTCTGGTGTTCGATGGCAAATGCCAATCGAGATCTATGGTGCTGGGCAGTGAGCACAGGGCCCACTAGTGGACATTGAGTCCTCAGGCCTCGCTCATGAAGTCTGTTTCTGATTGTTTGATCAGAGACATTCACACTAGTGGCTTGCTAGAGATCATTTTGTAGGGCTCTGGCAGTGCTCGTCCTGTTCCTCCTTGCACAAAGGAGCACATACTGGTCCTGCTGATGGGTTAAGGACCTTCTATGGCCCTGTCCAGCTCTCCTAGAGTAACTGCCTATCTCCTGGAATCTCCTTTATGCTCTAGACACTGTGCTGGGAGACATTGCAAACCTTCTGGCAATGGCACGTATTGATGTGCCATCCTGGAGTAGTTGGACTGCCTGTGCAACCTCTGTAGTGTCCAGTTATCGCCTCATGCTACCAGTAGTGAAATTGACCCTAGCCAAATGCAAAACTAATGAAAAACAGTCAGAAAAGATGAGTAGAGAAATAAATGTCAGTATGCTCCACCTGTAAAACCATTCCTGTTTGGGGAGTCATCTCATTGTTGCCCATCTAGTGCATCTGTTGTCAGTTTCATTAACACCAAAACAGCTGGAACTGATTAACAACCCCCTCTGCTGCTTAACTGACCAGGTCAATACCCCAGGAGTTTATTTGACTTGATGCTATACTCTGACTAAAAAGTGTTCCTTTATTTTTTTTTGAGCAGTGTGTATATATTTTTTCCTACAGAAGTACCTGTCAAAATCACAATCTCAGGGCAAGGTTATAGTATAATCCAGTGTTTTTCAACCTTTTGTGCAGGCAAGGCACCCTTTACAATTATGGACAGTCTTGAGGCACCCCATTCTAAAGTGTAAAAACTATTCTAATAATTTTCTATAATGCAGCAACATCCACACACATAGGACACCCAATGTTCGAGGTGATTTATGCTTCCAAAGAAAGCACACTTTCACACACTGGTATTGACTAGTATTTCAGTGTTTATCTTCTCCCTCAGTTTTTCTTCAACACTGAGTAAATGTGACCTCTGCACTGATGGAGAGTGGCAGGGGAGGGAAAAACAAGGCTTAGGCAACTGACATCCTCCTTATCAACTGATGATGTCATTGTTTGTCAGGACGCCAGCAGCTAGAAGGTTGTAATGGTGCACAATGAAAACCCATGGCTTTGTGCAACTAAAAAGCAGGCTTGTTCCGCCCACTGGCTTGTATTCAAGGTTTGTGCAATAGACCATTGGCCAAGACACCCCTGAAGAAACCTCAAGTCACCCAGGGTGCCTGGGCACCTTGGATAAAAAAAGGCTGGTATAAACATTAGTAACAATGTTACAGTTACAAGTTACAGTGTTACAAAATAGCAGTGAATTGGCATGCTTCACCTAATATCTATACCGCATGGAAACAGACATAATTTTGTATAGTAGTGGCTGCAGACCAGTACATCCCCCTACATTTATGCACTAGAACCCTAAATTAAACAAAAGTTATGATTTCAGGACAAGGCCTTTATTTACATTAAAGACATATACAGTATATAACTTTTATATGAATTACCAATGTTACTTTAGCAGTCCCCCACCTAAATGTATGTATTAGGACTAACTACTTATTGTCCATTAGGAAGAAATGCTAAGAAAGTACTAACACTACATATTCACCTGTTGGATCTCGAGTGATAGCATTACAAGTGTGTGTTTGTTTTGATCATTTTCACAAGCCTTCTCGCTTCATGTTACTACCATTAAGTTTGTGGATATGGCATTTGTGGATGAATCACTTAAGAAAGCTTTTTGTTTCATGAGGTCTGGTGAGCTGGTGGGCAGTTGTCATTTGTTTGTATCATTGGTTAATTGGTGAAGGGGCTCACTGGACACCTTTGCTGCCATCATGTTATTTGTTGGTTGTCCAATGTGCCCGTGCTAAAATTAGGAAGGGTGGGTTCTCCCCAGGAATACCTGCCCTCAATATATCTATTTTTATGTGTGTGTTCCTACTATGGAGACTTTCAAAATTTATAGAGTTAGGACTGCAGACAATACTGGGGTGTTGTGACGTGGCCTCTGCAGCTTATGCATGTATTTGCTCATGTGTGCAAATTAAACCCCTGGTTTTCACTTGTACTGTTAGACAGGGCAATTCAGGTTGTTGCAGGCTGCATGATAAGTTGAGCTGGGAATTATTTGTTGTTGTGTGACATGCAACCCATATTGTGCTAAACCATTGTATTCATTTCCTTTTATCATCCCAATCAATGCCTGGCATTTCAACAGCCATTAACAAAAGGGGTTGTGTCATCAAATGACCTGTCCCCACAATGAAGCATTGGCAAGCACAGTGTTCATCAATTTCTAAATGCACTTGGAGCTGGACACTATTCTCTTTGTTGCTCAGAGCCTTCATTTGTCATAAGCACATTGAGGCTGCTTTTACTTATAATTATCCTTGCATCAGTCATGCTAATTCTTCTTATCTTCACTCAGTACCACAAATGATCATCATTCATCACAATCACAGTTACTGTATTTTCTAATTTTTGACTACATGACTAGCAGCAATTCCACTTAGTTCTTTTGTGTAATAATGGTTTTGCCAATGACATTATTGTATAGCCTAGGCATTAGGGAGGATGGTTTGTAAGCTTATGGTTTGTAAGTGACCAACGAGCAGGGTAAGGTAGGAATGCAATTTTGATCTGGGTCTCCTGATTCCTCATTTGTTCACAATCATCAAATTATTCTGCCTAGTGTTAGTTAAATTTGTCAGTAGGAAGAGATAAAAATAGCTTGTGTAACCCTAGGCATGTGGTTGTTCATTTGCTAAAGGTAAACAGGCTGTCCACTTTGCAAGGGAAGTTGCACTTTTCTTGGGGATTTTTCCCAGAGCTTAGTGAATGCGGTGAAATTTACAAAGAACACTCAATGTGCAAGGGGAAAAAAATGCATTTTTGCTTGAATATGATTGGATGATGGAAGTCAGTGGAGCTTCAACCCATTCACTAAGCTCTGGGAAAAATTCTCTAGCAAAGTACAATTTGCCCTGCAAAGTCACCAGTCTATTTGATTTTAGTAGATTAACCACATAGAGTGCTGTTGACATTTTGAGGAACCATTAGAGAGTAAGGGCTAGCTTTCTGCTTCTCCTGTGTTTGATACAACAGCTCTGGGCGCTAAAGTATCAACTACTATTTTTTGGATGCCAATCAAATATTTTGTTGCTGCTGTGGCCAACCAATACCAGCTGTGATATGTTTTAGCCAACAGTTTTTTCCTGTCTCTCTGGAATTATGAGCCGTAACACAATGTTTTCAGAAAGCCACTAACCCTCTCTCCTGGACTGGCAGCTTCTTATACCTACCCTCACCACTGTACTTATGGCTATAAGACATGACCAAACTCATAACCAACAAAAAGCTTTATAGTGATAGAGGAAGGCCAATGCAGATCAGTAATGTAGATTGGTTAAGGAGTACATCAAGCTCATGGTAGGAGTTGTAGTCCTCCAGTGTGTAACATATCGTATATAAGACTTGTATATCACCTGGAGTAATTTTTCAGCAGGGTGGAAGTGTTGAAAAGGAGAATGGGGCTATGAGTCTGGGGGCTTGCCCATTATTTGATTGGTGCAGTAATAGTGCAGGCAGATGGTTGCCCATGTAAATCCTAACCAACCCAGGTAACACTTGGAAGACACTGTTATGATTGAACCAAAAAGCCCACGCATACGGTACATACAAGCTTCATGTTCAATGTTTTAAGTTTTTTTCTTTTGGAAGTATAATCACTTTTGCAATTTGCTATTATTTTAACTGTTTGCATGTGAAATAATAAACACAGCACCACTGCTCCCACCAAAGGAAAGTAGAATTTTCACTTCTACAACATGTAAGATATTCCAGAATCCCACTCTCTGCTAAGAGTAGATTTGGAAATGCTATCAGCCATACAAATATTATCCAAAAAGGGGAAAAACTATTTGGGATTGATCTACTAAAACTGGAGAGTTCATCTGGTGCAGCTGTGCATAGTAACAAATCAGCTTCCAGTTTTTTTGTTTGTCAAAGGTTAATTGAATAAACTAAAGTTAGAAGCTGATTGGCTACCATGCAGAGCTGCAAATGATTTTGCAATCTCTAGTTTTCATAAAACAACCCCTTTGCATCTCTTTTCTTTACAGTATATCTCTTTTTTTATGCCAGGACTGCTAAGATAAGGAGACACGTCAGCACATTTATAGGAATATACTATGCAGAGGGGTGCTTCTAAGGGCTCATGTACACTGCAGCTGATAAACTCACATTTAGGAGCTGTTCAGCGTTTTTTCAGCAGCCCCTGAACTCACCCTAAGTTTTCCTATGTGTCCATGTACACATCTTCGTTTTCCAGTCATTTACAGGCATTTGCGTTTACAGTCCTTTTTTTGAACGCACCAAACTTGCGTTCAGCAGTCGATTTTATCAGCGTTTCAAACGCAAAACACTTGTAAACGCAGCTAAACGTGTCTAAATGCGGCAGATCGCATTTATAAGCGTTTGCATTTGAAATTTTTTTTAACTCTTCCAGTTCCCAGTGCTGACCAGTGCCTTTTTTCATCATGAAAAATGCATTAAAAAGCGTTTTTAAGGTGCTCAAATGGACAAAACACTGAACACAGGATGTTCCTACCAAGCTTGTCACACATTGTAATGACCAATTCACACCTCAGACCTCTCCCACCCTTGGAAACAAAAGATATGTTAATGACCATTCACACCTCAAATTCCTCATGAAGACCCCCTGCTAGGTGGCCTTAATGACTCATTCCACCAGACACCTTTCCCGCCCTTGGAAACAAAAGATACGTTAATGAGCAACTCACACCTAGCTAATGCCAACACATACTCCTGTGTCCCCTTCTACTTTCTGTACTTCTCTGAAACAGTCTGAAATAGTTAATAATAATTTACCACTTTTCAGTGCATTCTGGGCATTTGGGAGGTTTTCCTGTGCTTATCTTTAAAAACGCTTCTAAAGGCAAACGTGCATAAACACACATAAACGCTTTATGCAAACGCGGCTAAACAGATGGTTTTTAACCTACATTTTCCAGCAGTTAGTTTCCATCGTTCACAAGTGTCCCGTGTACATGGGGCCTAAGAGTGGATGGAATGCACCAGAACCAATAGAGACTGTGCACCCTGGATTTTGTGCAGTGCACTTGCGGAAGTGTACCTGTCTTTGGTATTGGATGTCACTCTAGATGACAGCTACAGTAAATGCCAGCAAAAGTGCATAGACTGTCAAATCCCTTACCACAGTCTCTCCAACAGTTACACAAAAAACTGCAATGCACCTCGAAGCGCTGGTGCGGCATACTGTACATAATATATATTGACAGTCAGAAAATTACAACCTTGCTGGGTTTGGCACCATCAAACAATAGGAAATCCACACACTGTGCTTTATCTAATGTATAAGACTATTTATTTTTTATAACAATCCACATGTATGCAATAGGGTTTGATTACTGAAAGAAAATAGGCTGCACACTTTGCAAGTGCGGTTGCACTCATTTTCCACAGAGCTTAGTGAATTTGGTGAAGTTCTGCTGATTTCCATCATCCAATCATGTGCAAACAAAAATGCTGTTTTTTTTTTTACTTTAATTGTATTTGATTTGGTATTCTTTACAAAATGAAGCTACACCATGTTCACTAAGCTCAGGGGCAAATGAGTGCAATTGTTCTTGTAAAGTGCACAGTCTATTTTTCTTTAGTAAATCAACCTCCTTCTCCACATTAAAAGCCTCTATATTGAAAACAACTGTAAGCAATTTGTTTAAACCGAAAAACAAAATTTTATAAAACTGCAGCTTACCAATTCTTAAATGTGGTGGCTATATTAGTTTTCTTTTTGAGGCTTCCTTTTTTTTCATCTGGTGATCCAGTCAGTAAAGGTGGTCAAAGATGGATGAAAACTCAGCCTGTTCAGCAGCCAGTCTCCCCACTGTCAGAATACAATAGCACAGTGGGGAGGATTCCCCCATCCACCTCAAATGTTGGCTAGAAGAACATAAAACGGAACCATATATGGCCAACCTAAAGAATAAGTAAACCCATTATTTCATATTGCTGATACAGTATGTGCCTGCTGTACCATGTACTTGTATGAAAAAGCATCCTTGTTCTCTTTGTATCGCTTCCTTTGTGTGAAATCCCTCGTGTTCCTGCCAATCCCTCTGCTTTCCTATTAAAAACTGATTACACTAAGCTGGAGAACACACCATGGTCAGTTCTATAGCTATGCTGAGAACGCAGCCAGCTCTCTTCCAACGATTAGATTTGTCCTGACACACACACCCTGCACTGTCTTTCACTGGAAGGTTCAGTGTTCTGCACTTTCTCCTCCCCTAGCTCTTATGCAGCTGAGAACAGAGGGAATGTGATCACTTGTAAAAAAAGGGGAAAAAAAGTTGTTTTTTATATTTATCCACAAATGTTTTACCTTTTTATTTGTAGTGTAAACTGAATGAGTTGTTTTACAAAGTGAGGGCCTGCAATCACTTTAAGTTTGCTATTTTTTAACTTACTTTAATAGAACAAGCTGTCCAGACAAAGTAACAGTTAGAGGGTTGAGATATCTCCTGCATCCACAACAATCTCAATATTTGTGCCCTATTATTTCTTTACATTTATGCCTCATAAATAAATCAAATGAAGAACAGAAATACATTTATACAAAAAACAGAGTGCATCGCTAATGTGTATACCATAAGTAACTAGTAAAATGATTATAACATAAAGACTGGTGACATGCGTGATAAAAATCATATTATAAGTGCGTATATACAGTAAATAGCAAAAAAATCTAGTGTCCAAAAGTGTTGAATTACAATAATGGAGTGACATCAAGTGATAAGTGAATCTGTGACAAATCTTCTTCCTAATGCACTCACCAGAAGCAAAGGGTAAATGAGCATTCAAACAGCAAATCCTCCAAAAGGTAAAACCCCTCCACGGCCAGAATGGATATATAAGATACAGCTGAGCTCTGAGTGGAACTCCCTCTGGATAAAAAGATGTGATTTCTCCATTGCATAACTCAATCCCCAGTCCGATAAAGCTGAATCCTGGAGAGAGAAAGCTCACAAACCGGAGCCCAATAGAAGCCACTTATGGTGTAGTATTTTTATTGTAAAAGGCAATTGCATGCACATGGAGCATAAAAGCAAATACAGCTACACTTACAAAGATGGCCGCCGGACCATCACATGGACTCGGCGGCGTGACGTCAGCACGTAGGCTGCCTCCTGTATTATTAACCAAACTTCCCCATTTACAATTGCAAATACACTCACCAGATTGTGTAACTCCTTATGTAAATATGAGGGTCTCAACTCTGGTTACAACTCTCCAGGGTCAGTTTCTTTCCCAGTACTACCAGTTGTTATAAATAGCAAGCAGCCTTTATGCCACCATGAAAGTGACCCAAGGAAGACATCCCACAGACGAAATGCATTGGGAGGGTCTACACCTGTGATGTCACTTGCTCTTATTGGAGTGCACAGCCATCTTGTAAACAACTGGTGGCCCTGAGATTGTACACATAGCCAGGATATTCCTATGTAATTTAAGAGCACATTCTGTATTTGAAGTTGTTTTTTAATAAAGCCGTATCACACATTTGCAAAGATCTTCCATTGTTAACAAATGTTTATACTGTAGGTCTTGATTACTATCAGTCATCAGTACAGAATCGTGTCAGAATCAAGTCACAATCAGTCTATGCAATCCATAAAAATGTATATGTATGCATGTCAATGATATAAAAAATAGTTTAAATGCATACAGCTTATATAATAATCTTCCAGCATCTGTGATATCCTCAAAAACTTTTTTATATACGTGCTCTCAGATTTAATCCACCTTCATGAAGATATTCCTTTAATTCGTGAAATCCTCAAAAAAAGAAAACTCAATATAGTGCATTATCCCTCACAAATATAAAAAAACATATAAACCCTGTTCCAAATTATTATGCAAATGATATTTTTCTCATTTACCTAAATAATTGATGTAAATAACAGTCAGCATAATTCTCATGTTATCAACTATTAAGAGTACAATTCACATTTTATTGAATAAACCTCCTAATGATAACAGTATTTTTTTAAGCATAAAAAACTTACAATGCACTGTTCTAAATTATTACACACAGTAAGTTTCAAAACATTTTATAGGTTGTAAAGAACTGAAAATTGTCATTTGTTGTGTTTGCAGCATATTTACTGAAATCAAAAGCTATTTCAATCAAACTTTTAACAACATTTTCAACTTTTTAAACATTTTAACAGGTCACGTTACATTTTAACATAAGACCCCTTATTTGATAGCAGCTTCTCAAGTCTTGCATCCATTGAACTTGTAAGTTTTTGGACAGTTTCTCCTTGAATTTGTTTACAAGATGTCAGAATAGCCTCCCAGAGCTGCTGTTTGGATGTAAACTGCCTCCCACCCTCATAGATCTTTTGCTTGAGGATGCTCCAAAGGTTCTCAATAGGATTGGGGTCAGGGGAGGATGGAGGCCACACCATGACTTTCTCTCCTTTTATCCCCATAGCAGCCATTGATGCAGAGGTATTCTTTGCAGCATGAGATGGTGCATTGTCATGCATGAAGATGATTTTATTACGGAAAGCATAGTTCTTCCTTCTGTACCAGGGAATAAAGTGGTCAGTCATAAACTCCACATACTTTTCAGAGGTCATCTTTACTCCTTCGGGGACCCTAAAGGGGCCGACCAGCTCTGTTCCCATGATTCCGGCCCAAAACATGACTCCACCACCGCCTTGCTGACATCGCAGCCTTTTTGGAACAGGGTGGCCGTCCACCAACCATTCACTACTCCATCCATCTGGACCATCCAGGGTTGCACAGCACTCATCAGTGAACAGGACTGTTTGAAAATTAGTCTTCATGTATTTTTCTGCCCAATGCAGCCGTTTCTGCTTGTGAGCATTGGTTAGTGGTGGCCAAATAGTAGGTTTATGCACAGTTGCAAGACTGTGGAGGACTCTACACCTTGATGTCCGTGGGACTCCAGAGGCACCAGCAGCTTCAGATTTCTGTTTGCTGCTATGTAATGGTATTTTAGCAGCTGCTCTCTTGATCCGATGCATGGATCTGGCAGAAATCTTCCTCAATGTGCCTTTTTCTGCACAAAACCCGTCTGTGCTCTAAATCAGCCACAAATCTCTTAATAGTGCAATGATCATGCTTAAGTTTTCGTGAAATATCTAATGTTTTTATACCTCATCCAAGGCATTGAACTATTTCACTCTTTTTGGCAGCAGAGAGATCCTTTTTCTTCCCCATATTGCTTGAAAATTGTGCTCTGCTTAATAATGTGGAATACCCTCCTTTAGTAGTTTTTCCTTAAATTGGGCTCACCTGCCAATCTAATTATCACAGGTGTCTGAGATTGTTTTCAGTGATCAAAAGAGCCCTGATACACAATGCCATCCATGAGTTAAACTGAAAAACAAAATATTTAATCTTTGTGACACTTAAATAGAATTTGCATAATAATTTGGAACAGGGTGTAATCACCCTGTGGTTACTGACCTGCCATCCCACTTAGTGTCCACATCTAAATGGCTGTACTAAACACCCTTACCCTATCAAAACTTGTTTAAAGCTCTCAATATCATATACTCCAAAACCATGTTCCAATCCGTCTTTTCTTTCTTCAATATTTCCTCAAAAAAAAACAATAGTGCAATATCCTTTGGATTCAAACGGTACACGTGTAAAATGTGAGATACACTCCCCGTCACCTTACACACCATGCACCTTACCAGATAAAACACTATTAAGCATGATAAAGCTCTTCTTATCCTACCATCCCTGCTCAGCTCACTCTCCATGTGGTAGCATATTAAGGGTCAAAACAGAATCTTTATGTTATGGTGTAGTATATCATATTTAAAGGGATATATTTTAATAAGGTTATGCTTACAATAAAATTATATAGAAAAACTTTGTGATCTTTCTTTATAGTAAAAGAATTTGAATCCTCTGTAAAATCTTATTTTGTGAATGAAAAACCTCAGTCAAGATGGCCGCTCCACAACGTCCGGTTGTATGCCTACTTCCAACGTCACTTCTTAGACGCGTTTCATCACTTCTGACTTCTTCACAAAGGGTGAAAAACTCTTTTTCATGCATGAGACTTTTAAGGTGCAACAAAGACAATATACAATATAGGTATGTTCAAAAATACTTAAGTTTATTAAATATAAATACCTAAAATACACAACTATTTGCAGTGCGATTCTAAACCATTCAGACTCCTTCACTTTTTTCAATTTTGATATGTTGGAGCCTGATACTACAGTTGTTTAACCGCCTCTCACCCACCATACAGGGAAATGATGGACGGTTGGGAGCTATCTTGTTCTGAGAGAACATCGTGTGATGTCCTCCCACTCTAGCTGCGCATGCGCACCTTCACTGATAGCGGTAATAATCTGATGACGTAGGCTCTACCATATGATCAGCTGTGTCCAATCACAGCTGATCACATGGAAACAGGAATTGCTAGTTATCGGCAGTCCTCTCCTCACACTGACAGCGCATGAGGAGAGCCGGTAAGCGGCATTCCTCAGAGGTGACATCTACACTGATCATCAGGGCACTGATCATCAATGCCCTGATGATCAGTGCAGCCCCATCAGTGCTGCCTTTCAGTGGCCATCATTTCTACCGATCAGTGCCAATCAAAGCCACATATCAGTGTCCATCAAAGCTGCCTTCAGTGCCCAATAGTGATGCCTGTCAATGCCAATCAGTACCGCCTATCAGTGCCTCCTCATCAGTGCAGTCAATCAGTACCCATCAGTGCCACCTATCAGTGCCAGTCCATGCCACCTATCAGTGCCCATCACTGCCACCAATCAGTGCCACCTATCAGTGCCAGTCAGTGCTGCCTATCAGTGCCCATAAGCGCTGCCTATCAGTGCCCATCAGTGCCACATATAAATTTCCATCAGTGATGCCTCATCAGTGCAGTCTATCAGTACCCATCAGTGCTATCTGTCACTGCCAACTATCAGTGCCATTCAGTGCTGCCTATCAGTGCCCGTCAGTGCCACACATAAGTTCCCATCAGTGCTGCCTCATCAGTGCAGTATATCAGTACCCACCGGTGCTATCTATCAGTGCCAACTATCAGTGCTAGTCAGTGCTGCCTATCAGTGCCCATCAGTGCCACATATCAGTGCCCATCAGTGTACATATCAGTGCCCATCAATGCTGCCTTTCAGTGCCTATCAATTATGTCTGTCAGTACCCATCAGTGCCATCCATCAGTGCTGTCTATCAGTGCTGCCTATCAGTGCTCATCAGTGCCACCTATTAGTGCAACCTCATCAGCACACATCAGTGAAGGAGAAAAATTACTTATTTACAAAATGTTTTAACAGAAACTAAGAAAAACCTTTTTTTTTTCCAAAATTTTGTCTTTTTTCATTTGTTTAGTAAAAAATAAAAAACCCCAGTGGTGATTAAATACCACGAAAATAAAGATCTATATGTCTCAAAAAAATAATACAAATTTGGTTTGGGTACAGTGTTGCATGATGACAATGTGAAAACAGAATTTTAGAAATGTGAATTTATTAAAAAGAAAAAACTGAAATATCACATGTACTTAGGAATTAAGACTCCTTATTCAGTACTTTGTTGACAGTTGGCAGCAATTACAACCTCATGCTTTCTGGGTATGACGCCACAAGCTTTGCACACCTGGATTGGGGGATTTTCTGCCATTCTTCTTTGCAAATCCTTTCAAGTTCAGTCAGGTTGGACGGGGCCCGTAGTAGAAACCATTGTCAGGTCTCTGCAGAGATGTTCAATAGAGTTCAAGTACAGCTCTGTCTGGGCCAATCTAGGAAATTCACAGAGTTGTCCCTAAGCCACTCTTGCGTTGTTCTGGCTGTGTGTTTGGAATCGTTATCATGTTGGAAGGTGAATCTTCGGCTCAGTCTGAGGTCCTGAGCACTGTGGAACAGGTTTTCATTGAGGATACCTCTGTACTTTGCTCCATTCAGCTTTCCATCAACCCTGACTAGTCTCCTAGTCCCTGCTGCTGAAAAAAAACCCACAGCATGCTGTTGCCACCACCATGCTTCACTGTTGGTATAGTATTGGGCAGGTGATGAGCGCTGCCTGGTTTCCACATACCATATAGAATTGAGACCAGTTCTATGTTGGTTTCATCAGACCATAGAATCACATTCCTCACATTCTGAGAGTCCTTCAGGAGCTTTTTTGCAAACTCCAAGTGGGCTTTCATGTGTTTTGAAAGGCTTCTGTCTAGCCACTCTACCATTAAGCCCAGAGTGGTGGAAGGCTGCAGTGATAGTCCTTCTGGAACGTTGTACCATTTCCACACAAGATCTCTGGAGCTCAGTCAGAATGACCATCAGGTTCTTGGTAACCCTTCTTACTAAGCCCCCTCCCCCCCAGTTGCTCAGTTCGGCTGTGTGCCCAGCTCTTGGAAGAATCCTGGAGGTACAAAATGTCTTCCATTTGAGAATCAGCCAATGTGCTCTTGCAAACCTTCAGTACCACAGAATTTTATTTTGCTTTCCCCAGATCTGTGCTTTGCAGTACTTCTGCCTCTGAGCTATGCAGGCAGTTCTTTTGACCTCATGGCTTTTGCTCTGATACAGTGTGCAGTATGTGAGGACTTTTACAGAGAAGTGTGTGCCTTTCCAAATCATGTCCATTAAATTTTATTTACCACAAGTGGACTCCAATCAAGCTGTCGAAACATCTCAACAATGATCAAGAGAAATGAGCTAAATTTTAAGTATTGTTGAAAAGTGTCTAAATACTTATGCCAATGTGATATTTCAGTTTTTCCTTTTTCACACATTTGCAAACATTTCTAAAATTATATTTTTACTTTGTTATTATGGGGTATTGAGTGTAGATTAATGAGACAAAAAGGAAATATAAACAATTGTAGTAGCAGGCTGTAACAGAACAAAATTGAAAAAAGTGGAGGGGGTCTGCATACTTTATGAATGCACTGTATAAAAAATTTATGGGCACACTTATATTTTTCTTCAAGATTTAGTCCCTAGAAATCACCTAGTTTTACAAATCATTGCATTATTTGCATAAATGTTGCAATTAGAGATGAGCGAATCGAACCAGGCGAAGTGGAATTTGTTTCGAATTTCAGGAAAAATTCGATTCGTGCCGAATCCGAATATTAGCCAACTTCGGGTGCACGAATCAGATTTTTCCCGATCAGCCGGCAAAAGTGTCCCTGCAGAGAGCTCCGCTATTTCTGACAGTTCTCTGACAGTTCCTTCACATGTACAGCGGTTGAAACATTGTATCTATTTGTTTCCATTTAGGATACAGATGTTTTTATTCGGAAACAGATACAATGTTTCAACCGCTGTAAATGTGAAGGAACTGTCAGAGAACTGTCAGAAATAGCGGAGCTCTCTGCAGATACACTTTTTGCTGTACTGGAATACTTCTTCTTTTCATTCTTCTTTTCATTCTTCTCATTCTTCTTTTCATTCTTCTTTTCATTCTTCTTCTCATTCTTCTTTTCATTCTTCTTCTTCTTCTTTTCATTCTTCTTTTCATTCTTCTCATTCTTCTTTTCATTCTTCTTTTCATTCTTCTTCTTCTTCTTTTCATTCTTCTTCTTCTTCTTTTCATTCTTCTTTTTCTTCTTCTTCTTCTTCTTTTCATTCTTCTTCTTCTTCTTTTCATTCTTCTTTTCATTCTTCTTCTTCTTTTCATTCTTCTCATTCTTCTTTTCATTCTTCTTCTTCTTCTTTTCATTCTTCTTCTTTTCATTCTTCTTCTTCTTCTTTTCATTCTTCTTTTCATTCTTCTTCTTCTTCTTTTCATTCTTCTTCTTCTTCTTTTCATTCTTCTTTTCATTCTTCTTCTTCTTCTTTTCATTCTTCTTTTCATTCTTCTTCTTCTTCTTTTCATTCTTCTTCTTCTTCTTTTCATTCTTCTTTTCATTCTTCTTCTTCTTTTCATTCTTCTCATTCTTCTTTTCATTCTTCTTCTTCTTCTTTTCATTCTTCTTCTTCTTCTTTTCATTCTTCTTTTCATTCTTCTTTTCATTCTTCTCATTCTTCTTCTCATTCTTCTTTTCATTCTTTTTCTCATTCTTCTTTTCATTCTTCTTCTTCTTTTCATTCTTCTTTTCATTCTTCTTCTCATTCTTCTTTCATTCTTCTTCTTTTCATTCTTCTTTTCATTCTTCTTCTTTTCATTCTTCTCATTCTTCTTTTCATTCTTCTTCTTCTTCTTTTCATTCTTCTTCTTCTTCTTTTCATTCTTCTTTTCATTCTTCTTCTTCTTCTTTTCATTCTTCTCATTCTTCTTTTCATTCTTCTTTTCATTCGTCTTCTTCTTCTTTTCATTCTTCTTCTTCTTCTTTTCATTCTTCTTTTCATTCTTATTCTTCTTTTCATTCTTCTTCTTCTACTTTTCATTCTTCTTTTCATTCTTCTCATTCTTCTTTTCATTCTTCTCATTCTTCTTCTCATTCTTCTTTTCATTCTTCTTCTCATTCTTCTTTTCATTCTTCTTCTTCTTTTCATTCTTCTTTTCATTCTTCTCATTCTTCTTTTCATTCTTCTTCCTCTTCTTTTCATTCTTCTTCTTCTTTTCATTCTTCTTTTCATTCTTCTTCTTCTTTTCATTCTTCTTCTTCTTTTCATTCTTTTTTTCATTCTTCTTCTTCTTCTTTTCATTCTTCTTCTTCTTTTCATTCTTCTTTTCATTCTTCTTCTTCTTCTTTTCATTCTTTTCATTCTTCTTTTCATTCTTCTTCTTCTTCTTTTCATTCTTCTTCTTCTTATTTTCATTCTTCTTTTCATTCTTCTTCTTCTTCTTTTCATTCTTCTCATTCTTCTTTTCATTCTTCTTTTCATTCTTCTTCTTCTTCTTTTCATTCTTCTTCTTCTTCTTTTCATTCTTCTTCTTCTTTTCATTCTTCTTCTTCTTTTCATTCTTCTTTTCATTCTTCTCATTCTTCTTTTCATTCTTCTCATTCTTCTTCTCATTCTTCTTCTTCGTTTCATTCTTCTTTTCATTCTTCTCATTCTTCTTTTCATTCTTCTTCTTCTTCTTCTTCTTCTTTTCATTCTTCTTTTCATTCTTCTTCTTCTTCTTTTCATTCTTCTCATTCTTCTTTTCATTCTTCTTCTTCTTTTCATTCTTCTTCTTCTTTTCATTCTTCTTTTCATTCTTCTTCTTCTTTTCATTCTTCTTCTTCTTCTTCTTTTCATTCTTCTTTTCATTCTTCTCATTCTTCTTTTCATTCTTCTCATTCTTCTTCTCATTCTTCTTCTCATTCTTCTTTTCATTCTTCTTCTCATTCTTCTTTTCATTCTTCTTCTTCGTTTCATTCTTCTTTTCATTCTTCTCATTCTTCTTTTCATTCTTCTTCTTCTTTTCATTCTTCTTCTTCTTTTCATTCTTCTTTTCATTCTTCTTCTTCTTCTTTTCATTCTTCTCATTCTTCTTTTCATTCTTCTTCTTCTTCTTCTTTTCATTCTTCTTCTTCTTCTTTTCATTCTTCTTCTTCTTCTTTTCATTCTTCTTTTCATTCTTCTTCTTCTTCTTTTCATTCTTCTTTTCATTCTTCTTCTTCTTCTTTTCTTCTTCTTCTTCTTCGTCATGCCCCGTGACTGCCCAAATGAGTGAAGTGTGCGGTGATTCTAAGATCGACGGCACTCATCTGCATGTCATACTGACTGACAGTATTATTTCTCTTCCCCAGCAGACTCCAAGGGCATTTAAATTAAAGGTACAGTGTTCTGCACTAATATAAAGGCTCTCTGAAGCCTAGAAACCCTTTTAATTAGTTAAATTCGCAGCGAATAAATTCGCATCGAATCGAATTTCTCCCGCAAATTCGGCGAATCAGCCGAATCGAATTTTTGAATAATTCGCTCATCTCTAGTTGCAATGAACAGTAGACATTATTGATATTACAGATTTTTATACTCCATTATATTGCATATCCCAATCCAATATGTAAAGCAAGAGGTGGACGAATTCTCAACATGCTTTGCTTTTTGCTTCTTTAGAAGAATTGAGGTAAGCTTGGTCATATAAATAAACTGCTCAAAACAATTAAAGGAACACTTTGAAAACACATCAGCTTTCAATGGGGAAAAATATAATGCTGGATATCTATACTGATATGGACTGGGTAAAATTTCAGGAATGCCCCATCATTTGATGGAAATTAAAATTATCAACCTACAGATGACTGAATTCAAAGACAGAAAATCAAAGTGAAAAAATGAAGCAGTAAGCTAGTCCACTTTGCTGAAATTTCATTGCTGCATCTCAAAATGGTACTCAGTAGTTTGTATGGCCTCCACGTGCTTGTATGCATGCATGACAACTTCGGGGCATGCTCCAAATGAGACGATGGATGGTGTCCTGGGGTATTTCCTCCTAGATCTGGACCAGGGCATCACTGAGCTCCAGGACAGTCTGAGATGCAACCTGGCAGCGTCAGATGGACCGAAACATGATATCCCAGAGGTGTTCTATTGGATTTGAAGTGGAACTAGGTCTAGCGAGCATGGAGGCCATTCAATCGTATCAATTCCTTCATCTTCCAGGAACTGTTTGCATACTCATTCCACATGAGGCCAGGCATTGTTGTGCACCAAGAGGAATCCAGGACCCACTGCACCAGCATAGGGTCTGACAATAGGTCCAAGAATTTCCTCCCGATACCTAATGGCAGTCAGCGTGCCATTGTCTAGCCTGTAGAGGTCTGTGCATCCCTCCATGGATATGCCTCCCAGGCCATCACTGACCCACCACCAAAACGGTCATGCTGAATGATGTTACAGGCAGCATAACATTCTTCACAGCTACTCCAGACCCTTTCACGTCTGTCACATGTGCTCAGGCTGAACCTGCTCTCATCTATGAAAAGCACAGGGTTCCAGTGGCGGACCTGCCCATTCTGGTGTTCAATGGCACTCAAGCTCTATGGTGTGGGGCAGTGAGCAAAGGGTCCACTAGCAGATTTCGGGCCCTCAGGCCACCCTCATGAAGTCTGTTTCTGATTGACCTTCGCACCAGTGGCCTGCTGGAAATAATTTTGCAGGGCTCTGGCGGTACTCATCCTGTTCATCCTTGCACAAAGGAACAGATTCTGGTCCTGCTGTTGGGTTAAGGACCTTCTATGGCTCTGTCCAGCTCTCCTAGAATAACTGCCTGTCTCCTGGAATCTCCTCCATGTTCTTGAGACTGTGCTGGGAGACACAGCAAACCTTCTGGCAATGGCACATATTGATGTGCCATCCTGGAGGAGCAGGACTGCCTGTGCAACCTCTGTAAGATCCAGGTATTGCCTCATGCTACCAGTAGTGACACTGACCCTAGCCAAATGCAAAACTCGTGAAAAACAGTCAGAAAAGATGAGTAGGGAAAAAAAGAGCCAGTGACCTCCACCTGTAAAACCATTCTTGTTTTCGGGGCCTTCTCATTATTGCCCATCTAGTGCACCTGTTATTAATTTCATTAACACCAAAGCATCTGAAACTGATTAACAACCCCCTCTGCTACTTAACTAACCAGATCAATATCCCAAGAGTTTAATTAACTTGATGCTATACTCTGATTAAAAAGTGTTACTTTAATTTTTTTGAGCAGTGTAGATATAAATATAATACCAGACATATAAACATATAAGATATATAGACATATAGATATAAGTATAATACCAGACATATAAAGATATTTTAGTATAAGAAGTGTTGCATACCACTAGTTGTAGAGCCTTCTTTATGGTGGGCCACAAGGAGAAAAATTAGGTAACATAGAGGCACTGATGTCGGTGTTTTCTAAAACATATCCAAATTGTGCATAATATAAGCTAAATATGACACAGTCCCAAATACTGTATATTCTTGAAATATGCTTCCGGTAACTTTAGGGGACATACGGTGTATACTGTATATGTTAGATATTTGTGAAAACCAACCTTCAACCCCAACGTACAACTCTTCATGTATTTTTCAATCTAAATATCATATTCACTTATATTACCTGCCATTTTTTTATAGTACAACCAGTGGAGGGTTATGTTATGTGCACACCAACCAATGAGTATATGTTGCCAAATACAAACTTGTGTGTACATGCATGAGTGAAAATTTTATTATACTCCTAGGGCTATTATTACAAGCCATATCTGCCTACATAACAGTATTCCCATTGCCTGAGGTGGGCATTCTTTCCTTCTACTGTGTACTTGGAAAAGTACTGGCACATAGAGCTCCCCGGTTGTAAGCAATAAATATAGCCCAGGATTACACATTTCTATATTCCACCTGTCAAGCCTTACAGTCAATACCCTGTGCTCAGTTACCTTCACCCACTCTCCTCTATGATCACTGCTCTTATAAAGACCCTGACACCCAACTAGATAAAGCCTTATACAGTATCTCTACTGATTGCCATGCTTGCCACAGCATGTGATGTCATCAACGGTCTGTACACATGCTCACTCCATTTTGGGTGGACAAACCACCTGGGTACATTTGCCAATCTCCTCCTTAGGGGGAGGAAGAAGATAAGACATACCACTTCCCTAGATGAAGAAGGGAAGGGAGATATAAGTATACCCATAAGTTGGTTGAAACATAATTGTGTGGTTTTTAAGTATTTATATATTTTATAATAAAGTATATTGTATATGATTTATAATATGATCAGCATATTGCTCTTGTGAGTTTATTCAACCTGTTTTGGTGGTGGATTCACATTGGTGATATTTGTTTTGAATACTCCTGCAATTATCAAGCATCACTTCACTTTGGACTTTTTGTTTCTGGACTTTTTATTATATTATTTATATGTGGTTTAATTGATTTATATACTCATTTTGATGTTTTTTAATTTGGGGGGAATAGTGCCCCATCGTTGGTGTCAGTGGGGGGAGGAATAGTGCCCCATCGTTGGTGTTAGTGGGGGGAGGAATAGTGCCCCATCGTTGGTGTCAGTGGGGGGAGGAATAGTGACCCATCGTTGGTGTCAGTGGGGGGAGGAATGATACTTACCTTGCTGACCCCTGCTCCAGCCTGGGCTCGCTCGCTCCCTCCCTCTCCCATGGTACACACTTACCGGTCAGATGTCTTCCTTCTCCGGCCGCTCTCCTCCTCTTCACTCGCTCGATCTTCGCGGTGCCGCTGGGCTCCTCCTCTCCAAGCTCCACCTCCTCGCCGGTGATTGGGCGCCTGTGTGCCTCTCCTGAGCTACAGTTCCGGCAACCAATCACCGGCAAGGATTGATCCCGGGGGGTGTGTCCAGATGACAGGGATGGCATGTCATCCCTCCCACACCTGTAGACGTTGACTCGAGTATAAGCCGAGGGGGCCGTTTTTCAGCACAAAAAATGTGCTGAAAAACTCGGCTTATACTCGAGTATATACGGTAGTTCTACCAGAGCAGTCAACCTCTGTATTCAAGAAACAGCTGGCACAAAGAGCATGTATGGAAGATTAATTTCCAAGAGGTTTTGCTGGATGAATCAGGTTTCACAAAATCCCCCATGAAAAATTCAGCAACATTTCATATGAGTAGTTCTTGTGGCACATGGGGAATATGTCAACAATACACTGGAGTGGATGTGATCATCTTTGAATACGCTCTTTGTGCCAGCTACTACTACAATAAAGTATGTGACTACACATTAAATGAGTGCCCCAAGACATAGATGGGTGAATGTCCAGCATACATGTGTGTGAATAGAACGACAAACCCTTAATTAAATAGACCTGTCCTGGTAAATGTTAATAATATAACTGGTGTGTGTGTGTGTGTGTGTGTGTGTGTGTGTCTGTGTGTGTCTGTGTGTGTGCATTCCACTCCTAGTTCCTATGATTGCAATTAGGCTTATATGTTATGAGGCGGCAACAACACACAGGGTGAAAGTTATAGGGAGCTACATTGTATTTTATAATAACGTTGGCTTCAGCAGGAAGTGGACATTATATTTATGATTATACATTGTTTTTGTTATGCTCCAGAGTTGGGAGATAAAATTATTGGATGGGGGATATTGTAGTGCTGTTTTTGAATAGACGTGCAGATTGAAAAAATATGTTTCCTTTCATTTTGGAAAGATTTGTTAGTTACCAATTTCATTTAGTTGCATTTCTTAAATTCAGATGATTCTTTTTTGTAATATGTTTCATTTAGTTTCGTTTGTTTTCTAGACTGATTCAAATTCAGATTGAATGTCTGAAATTTAGTTAGGTATTACTTGCTTATATACAGTTTACATATTTGTGATTTTATCAGATAAAAATAAGTTTTCACAACATGAAAGCCTCCATTATGGGCCCCACAGAATATGTTATAAGAAGTGTGTCTAAAAAGGTCAGTGAATTGTCCAATATCTCGACGGCAACTAGGGCCAGGTTTGTGCACATGGCAATCCAGAGACACATCGAGAAGTGCCACCTGGCATAGAGTACACGTGACCATCAGGGTAAAGCCACTGTGGGCAGTTGATCGTAGTCACCGTGAGAGGAGAGGTAGGGTCGCAGTGCAATGGAGCAAATAGTGAACATCAGGTTCTGCTACACATTTTGGAAAACGGTGAATAGGGACGCATGTACTGTTGGTACAAGTGTACTGGACAGAAGTCGTGAGTAGGAAATGTTTTTTTTTATCTGATTCAAATCAGGATCCATTCTTTCTGCAAACCATTGTCACAGGTGATGAGACCTGGTGCTACCAGCTCGATCCAGAATCCTAGTGTCAGTTGATGGAATGGCGTTCACTGTCTTCTCCGTGACCCAAAAATAGTCACCTGCAAAAATCCAAGGTCAAGGCCATGTTGATCGCCTTCTTCAAAAACAATGGCATCATCCATAAGTTCCTGCTGGTCAAACCATGAATGTCAAATTCTACTAAGGAGTTTTGAAACAGTTGCTGCGACGCATCCGCCATGTTCAGCTGGAGTTGCACAAGACTGGACAGTGGATGATGCTGCATGATAATGCGCCTGCGCACTATGCGATCTGTGTGCACCAATTCTTGGCTCAGTGCGGTGTACCTGTTCTCAATCATCTGCTATATGGTAAGTGTTTGCGAGCAATATCCATCTGTACTATTCAACTATAATAGTTTGCAGCATTGCAAACTATTGTAATGGTATCATTTTGGTGTTTTTGTGTATATACACTTTTTGCTAGCAGCTAATTATTATCGCTGAGCGCTGACTTTTTTCTATTCCATCTGTACTATCACCCATGCCCATACCCATGTATGTCTGCTAATTTATCGTGCACTGCTATATGGTAATCTATACTGCTTTTAAAATCCACCTCTAACTGAAGCTGATAAAGCACCAGTGCTCTTATTGGTAATTCTTACTGCTTCCAAAATCTTTAACTCTGGTCCATATTACTGTGGTATTTATTTTGCTCTTATTGTCTAACCCAAATTTATGAGCTGATCCTAATCATTACAACTCTTCCCTCCTGCTCTATTGTTATCTCTTGTAGTCCTCCTTTGGTGTGAGAAGTTTGCCCTGCTAGCCATGTGTCTCTCCTATGCATTCCTAATTGATTAATTGGCAATACCCCACCTAACTCAGTATAAGTTTAGACCTTTCGTAGGGGAGGCACAGCCAGGGGCAGCACAGCCATGGGTAGCATTGACAACTATCATCTTGAATAAAGTATTGATCTTGGATTAAGTATTGAGCATTGCACTTAGGCTCTGCACTTCAGCAAAAGCACAAATCGAGAAACCACAACAGACAACTTCAAATACTAATCGGACTACAGGTGACCTGTTTCCCCATCCAGTTCCTTCAGCTCTTACCTATTCTGCTTTTTCATCTCACCACTCTGTAACATGCTCTCCCTACTCCTCCTTCAGTTGTATTCTCTCTCTTCAAACTCTCTCTCCTTCACCCCTCTTCTCCACCCCACAACTTACAGTATATATATCACCCTCACTCCTGTCTTCACCTTATTACTGTACTCATCAACTCCTGCTAATTCTGAACCCAGATATTAATAAAACCTCCAGGATACTGGGACCTGTCCCTCCATATAAGTCATACTCCCATATTACCTCTCTCACCCTTCTGCTTCTCCTAACATCTGGAGACATTTCCCCAAATCCTGGGCCACCATCTTTTTTCTTTGACCAACACACCCGGCACCCCCTATCCTCTAACAGCAGCTACAATCCACACAATCTAGTTACTATTTCTCTTCTTCCTAAAACCAGTCTCCACTTTTTTTGTGCCCTCTGGAATGCCTGCTCTGTCTGTAACAAACTCGCCTCTGTCTATGACCTTTTTATCACAAACTCCTTTAACCTACTTGCAATTACAGAAACCTGGCTTCATGAATTTGACTTTTCCTCCCCTGCTGCCCTCTCCCATGGTGGTCTCCTCTGGACTCACTCTCCCAGGCCTAGTGGATGGAAAGGAGGTGGAGTTGGAATCCTCCTATCCCCTCAAAGCACTTTTCAAGTCCTTCATTCACCTCCCTCTCTGTTCCTCTCCTCATTTGAAATTCACTGTATTCGTCTATTCTCTCCAGTTTCTTTAAGAATTGCTGTGATCTATCTGCCTCCTGGACCGGTAGTAAGCTTCCTTCTGCCTGGCTGCCTTATTTTCTCTCTTCTGAAATTCCCACAATAAATCTTGGTGACTTCAACATCCCTGTTAATCTTAACACTCCTGCTTCTTCTAAACTTCTGAGCCTAACCACTTCTTTTGACCTAATACAATGGACACATGCTTCTACTCACTCTAATGGTAACTGCCTACCTATGCACTCCTTGAAACCTCTCCAACTTTCCCTTTCCTCTCTCTGATCACCCCCTTTTTAGCTTCGCTCTCTCCTTGGCTTCCTCCTCCTTGTCTTCCAACTTCCAAACAGTTACCCGTAGAAACCTTTTTTTTTTGCAACAGATTGTCTCTATGACAAAATCTCAGCCCTGTCCTGCCCCAACCTGGCCACTTCTGTTTACAACAGTTCACTGTTATCCACCGTGTACACATTGCCCCCCCTCACTACACACAGAATTAGGCCCTGGCCACTACAGGCCTGGCAAACAGACAATACCAGATGCCTCAAAAAACGTAGCCGTGCTTTTCAGCGTTTATGGCGTAAGACTAAGACCCAGCAAGACTTTGACCAATATAAATCTGCCCTCCAAAAATACAACTCCTGTCCCTTCACTGCCAGACAGACCTATTTTATCACTCTCATTAAAGCAGGCCATAGACTTGGAGAAAACCGGCCGTTTTTTTTTTAGAAAATCGTAAAATCGGTCATTCAGTCGGCATACGTTTCTACCATTGTAAAAAAGAAGTCGGCTGGTTTTCGTCCCGTCTACGGCCGGCAATTAATATAATAGCAGTGTCCCTGCATAGAGCCCCGCTATTATATTTGACAGAAGAAATAGACTATGCATAAGAAGAAGAAACAACATTGTATCTATTTGTACTTGAATAGAAACATCTGTATCCGAAATGGATACAAATAGATACAATGTTGCAACTTTTTCTTCTTATGCAAAATCTATTTCTTCTTCTCCTGCAAAATCTATTTCTTCTTCTTGATATTCTATTTCTTCTTTTTCTTCATATTCAATTTATTTGAACATCTGCAAAAAGAATTGCCGATTTGACCATAATTACTGCGAAAATCGGCCGAACGACCAAATCGTTCGACGATTTTCCAGCAGGGCCGATTTTCTAAATGTCTTAAAATTACGAAAAATGGCCGACCGATTTCCCCACTAACGATCCGAATATCGTCCGATAATTCGTCAACTTTATTGGAAGTCTATGACCTGCTTAACACCCTCTCACGCAATCCACATTTTCTACCTTTAACTCTCTATTTCGTCCTTCTTTACCTCCACACACTAACTCACTCACTGCCCAGGAGATCGCAAATCACTTCAAAAATAAGATTGATACAATTCGTGATGAGATCTCCACTGTACAGATATCTTCCTCGCCCTACACTCCTTGTCCACCTGCACAATCTATACTTCCCTTGTTTAGCCAAGCTACTATAGAGGAGGCTGGTATTTTTTTTTCTAAAGCCCACCTAACCACCTGTCTGCTGGAGTCTGTTCCCTCGCAAATACTACGAACACCCTCTGGCTCTATCCATAACTCTTTAACTCATATCTTCAATCTCTCCCTTTCTACTGGCATCAAGCTTATTAATAACATCAATAAAATCAAGCTTACAGTTGTTGCTGCTGCGAGCCTTTATCCTGCCTGTACCCTAGATTCAAGCTTATGCGGATTTCAGTGCGTTTTCCAGTTTGCAGAAATGAACTGCATTCCATTTAAAGCGGATCTGCACCCAAATGGGGAAGTTCCACTTTAAGGATTGGTCCCCCCACTCCCCGTCAAGGATTGGTACCTTTAGGGAGTAGGTACTCGAAACTGACAGGTTCCCACTTCCACTGCAATTGACTAGGTGATCGGAAGTGGAAGTTGTCTTCCCCCCTCCATCCCTATAGTCTTCTGGGACACATGAAGGGTCCCAGAAGACTATGGGACCATTCAGAAAGCACAGCATTACGCGCGTATGTGGAGTGGGCACCCGGCTGTGAAGACACAAACTGTCAGAGCCAGGTGCTCACAGTGAAGATGCCAGCTCCAGGGACACAGGACTGCCAGTGAAACTGGCTAAGGGGAGGACATCAAGGGACCGAGGGAGAGGTGAATGGCTGTTTTTTAAAAGTCAGCTATAGTTTTTGTAGCTGCTGACTTTTATTTTTTAACAGTTTCACTGGAACTCCGCTTTAATATGGTTTTCTATGGATCTAGTTCACATCTGTGCATTTTGAGCAGCAGCATTTTCTAGAAAGGGGCAGGAACTTTTTTTCCCACAGTGGATTGCATTTTGCATGTTATAAACTTCAATGGACCCGCACCGAAAACGCAAGTGTTGCGCTTTGCAGGGGTTATTTGCTAATAAGAAAGTGTGACAGTTCTGTACATGTAGCGTGACTTCGATGTGACGCTACACTCTCTGACACTCAAGTAGCATGAAAGTCGCATCACAGTAGTACATTCTCTGGCACTCAAGTAGTATCAAAATTGCATCAAAATCGCATTAAAATAGTTCAGGAACCTTTGTGTCCAAAGTAGCATGTTAGAGTTAGGGTTAAGGGCTAGGGTTAGATGTTAGGGTTAGGGTTAAGAGCTAGGTTTATGGTTTAGGGCTACTCTTAAACCCTAACATTTAACCCTAACCCTTAACCTTAACTCTAACATGCGACTTTGGACACACAAAGGTTCCTGCACTACTTTGATGAGACTTTGATGCTACTTGAGTGCCAGAGAGTGTAAAGTCACAGTGCAGCCACACTACATAAACAAATCTGTCATACTTTTCTAGTAGCAAAAAAAAAATTTTAAACGCATAGTAAGGCATAGAAAACACATCAAAAATACATTTTCAAAAATGCAAAACACACTGCAAACACATTGGAAATACACATCAAGTGCAACCTGCATAGATGTGAACCTAGCCTTAGGAGCCAGCAAAAGACTTTCCGATAAAAATTATCAGGCAGCTCTACAGATGCTCAATCAGTTTTACACGGCTCTCAAAGGAGTGCCTTGTTCCACCAGGGACCATGGGAAACTGTGAGTGCAGGAAAAACTTGAGGAGCATCCATTTCTCCTTCCCTTCTGCAACTAATGACCCCGGACGTAGCATGTATTACGTCACTTCTGGGGTCACAGCTGTCATTCCTCAACTAGTGTAGAGAAGGATGCAACAATTTCAGCATGATCTGTGCTGGAATAGTTGCAGAGGTGACATTGCGGATGTAATAGATCCCCTATATCTCCATAAAGAGTACCTGTCACCTGCCCATCGTATCCCCTTGTGATAGCAATGAAGTAAATAAATAAAAAAAAGTGTAAAAAAAGATTTGTGTAAGATAAATGCTAATAATAAAAAAAACAATTTAAAGTATCCCCATCATCTCTGCACACACCCCAAATAAAAAGCGCAGTGTAGCGCAAACACGAATATGTAAATATCTACTGTGCCACACATGTGAGGTAATGTCACAAATGTCAGAGTAAGAGCAATATATCCAGGGCCATAGTTCATGGTTAACTCTATAATGATGACGTTGCCAATGGACAATTTTGGGCACCATTATTTTTTGCAATGGGCATGGGCGATTTTAAGACTTGATATGTTTGGTATCTTTTTACTCTACGCAACACAGTATTTTATATTTTGTCAAACATTGGGTATAATATTGTGTTTGTTTGCAGTATAATTCATTTCAGTGTATTTTTCCTGAAAATGATAAATAACCGAGCAAATGTTATGCAATGTAAAAAATTGCAACTACCACCATTTTATTCTCCAGGCTAGGGCTGAGCAACTGCCTCCCTCCAGCTGTTGAGGAACTACAAGTCCCATCTTGCCTCTGCCTTTGGGAGCCATGCTTGTAACTGTCAGTTTTGCAATGGGACATGTAGTTCCATAACAGCTGGAGGGCCACAGTTGCCCACTCCTGCTGGAGGTACTCTGCTTTCAGAAAATATACACTTTTTGAGGGTGCTTACAGAAATTTCGAACAAAAAATGCAGATTTTAACATATGTGAAAAAAAATGAAAACATTATCCCAGTAGACAAGTGGTTAAGTAAAAAAGCAACAACTCATAGTAAGCAAGCAAATTTCAGTTTACTATATTCTCAGAATGGAAAGATTATTTCTGATAAGTTGCTTTTCTTTGCTTTATTTTCAAAAGTAAAATAGTCATCCAGTATGGTTTTTCTTTCAGCTGCAATGATAGCAATGTTCTGTACACTGAAATCAAACCTGACAAGCATATGAATACGGTTAATATATTTAAAGTAAATGCTTTGTACACAAATACAATACAGACACACCTAGCAGAAACATTGGCCACAATAGGAACAGTCTGCAGTGAAGTGTGCTGTTGAGCCGTAGTGAATATACTATATCTCATGGATGAGCTCCCTATGGAGAGATATTTGACTGATTAATATTTCGTTTGATTTTGGTTTAGTCTTTAAATGAAAGCATTCACGTAAACCAAGCAATTCATCTCCAGCACTTACAAAGTGCTCTAGAGATTTAAATAATTTCTCTAGGGATGCAAATTGGCTTATTCTTTCAGAAAAGAGGAGATTAATACCCTGCATTCATTAGCGGTTAGTAGGGATTACTAGCCTCTGTAAATGCCTCACAAGATTATTTGGCCTGTAGACTGAAGTTGAATTAGTACTAGGTTTTATAGCATATTAGGAGATGCATCCCCCCACTTAGAAATATATACTGGCTACAAATAGGTAGAAATATACTGGTAAATGCATAATTCCTAAATCATTCCAGACCACCTATGTGCAGAGGAACTATAAGTTCCAGCAATTGTCACGCATTCTATGACTTGGAATAACAGAGAAAGATACCCAGTACAGAGTGACAAACTGTAAGAGCATATAACAGGCTCCTAGGTGCCACATCCCATGATAGTTAGTAGAATGAACCAAAGAAAATTAAAAAGGCCAATTGTGTACTTTAGAGGAACTGCAACAAAGATATCTTTAAAATCACTTTATTGTAGAAATGTAGACCATCACATAGCAAATACATACATATTATTCCGCTAAGAATGCAAGACCCCCTATGATTTGGAGTTTCTCATTTTTTTTCCTAATTTTGCAAATAAAAACTTTCTTGTAAACAGGAGCTTTAGGTTGTTTTAAAGCAGTATTCACACTGCACAGCAAGCTTTTACAAAGCATTTGCAAAAGTTTCAGCATATTTACAGCAAACTAAAACTCTCTGAGGTACCTTTGAAGAACATAATGGATACTTACTTCTTCTGCCTTAAAACCATCAAATGACACTCCATTGAAGAGAAACCACTAGTCAAAGTCTGCTGACACTTCAGTAGTGTCACTCCTCTGCTCTCCTGTCTCTACTCTGCTCTACTGTGTAACAACTTGCACAGTAACCATTAAAGCGGTAATAAACACAAACCCAAACATGTAATATATTGTAGCTTATCCATCCTTAGATGTGGTGGGTGAATTTTTTTCTTTTTTTTCCCCCTCTATTTTGCATCTTTTTTCCTTAAAGCAGTAGTAAACTGGATGTAAAAAAAAAAAAAAATCCCCTGCAAGGTAATGACATAATGTGCTAGTATGCATCACATACTAGCACATTATGAAAGACTTACCTTAAAGTGTTACTAAACCCACAACAGTAAAATCAGTCTTTTTATGCAGTAAAGCATGCATGTTATACTCACCGTGGAACCTAAGGGGTTAATCCTCTGCATTGTGTAAACATGCTGTTTGATTCTGACTTCTCAGATCCTCCCCTTCTTCCAGTGTCCCCCTGATATCTCCTGATAAGACATATGTTGTGGAGTCATTCTGCACAAGCTCAGATTGGTGTGTATTGCTAGAGAGGGGTTTTTTTTCTTGGGAGGGTGTATGTGATCAGCACAGGGCCAATCAGCACAGTCCAGACAGAGGTCAGGGGTCCTGCATCTTCCTAGAGCAGAATGAAAACTCCTTCTACAAGCTTTAACCAGTGCTCAGCTGAACACTGATATAAGACTGCTCTAACTGCTGATAAGAAAAGGTATTTAGCAGTTTATATCTACTAACATAATTGCACTTCAATGTTGTGTGTACTGTGGGAGACCAGATTTAATGAATGCAGGGTCCTGGGTTTAGTAACACTTTAAAATGAACTCTCCAGTGGCACTCTGTCACCACTGAAGAGGCTTCCATCTTCACCCCGTCTGCATTCTGAATTTGTGAGTTCCAGCTGTCTGACTGGCCAAACCACTATGATGTAACTCCCACGCATGAGCTCGGGAGCCCCAGGCCACTGCACAGTGCTCTGGAGGAACGGCACATGTATGTCTTTCCTTCAGAATGCATGCGCCGGCTCTCAGAAAGAGCGAATATCTCCTAAATGGTGCACATTTAGGAAATATTAATTTTACCTTTATTATAAGCTTACCTGTAGGTAAAAGTTAACATAAAAAGTTTTTTACCACCTTAATGTTAGATCATTTGGAAGTTTACTTTTCCCAAGAAAAATATTCAATTTAAACACTACTGAAGCAATTCATTTTTACTTATTTTCTATAATTTAATCAAATTTTATTGAACTGTTTATTTAATTTAGCATTGATCCCTTCTTTACCAAATTACTGTAGCGCTTTCCAGCCCATTTTAAATACAAACTTCCTTATAACTATCAGACAGTGTGCGTTCAGCTGTCAGATTGGAAGCAGAGGCTGCGTCCATGCAGCCACTGCATCCTGAATGACATGAATGGGAGATGTATGGAACATCTATGCATACCTGTTTGGGCAAACATGGCCCTCGCATGGGTGTAAGCTGTAGTACGCCTGTGTTTATGAGGTCTAATACTGCAATAACTTTTTTTAGCTGTGACAACATTCATCCAAAAAATGTTTTATGCATTTTTTTGAGCTTTTATGTAACTTGACCACACACCCTCCTTTCCCATCCATCATCCTCATAGCAGGGACCTGTCTCAATTCTCAGCAGGTTGGCAACTGAATGATATCACATATAGTGGGAAAGTATGTTTCTCTTTTGTGTAAGCCAGCATTTCTCAACCAGGGTACCCTGGGGTGCCTTGAAGTTTCTTCAGGGGTGCCTTAGCAAAATGTCTACAAATTGCCCAAAAATTGTGTACAAGCCAGCGGCTGGACCAAGCCTGCCTGTTAGTTACATAAAGCCACAGGTTTTCATTGTGCACCATTGTGACCTTCTAGCCATCGGCATCCTGACATCATCAATTAATAAGGAGGATGTCAGCTGCCTACACAGCATCCTAGTTTGACCCTCTCCTGCCTCTCTCCATCAGTGCTCAGGTCACATTAGCTCAGTGATGGAGAAAAACTGAGGGAGAAGAGAAATAATGGAATACTAGTCAGTGTGCAAAAGTGTATTTGCTTTGGAAGAATAAATCACTTCTAATGTTGGGTGTCCTACATGTGTGGATGTTGTTGCATTATATAAAGCTATGAGAATAGTTTTTCACATTTTAGAATGGGTTGCCCTTTTAAAATTATGGACAGTCTTGAGGCACCCCATTTTAGAATGGGGTGCCTCAAGACTGTCCATAATTTTAAAGGGTGCCTTGAGACTACATAAATTAAAGGGAGCCTTGACTGAAAAAAGGTTGAGAAACACTGGTATAAGCTATGTTAGAGGCAGTTTCAAAAGGCAGTCTCAGACTGGCTACTGCTTCATAGCCACTTTCAATCACAAAGCAGGTCTAGGCTGGAGGAAAGCCGCCAATATTAAATATTAAATATTGGAGAACAGACACAGTATAATGTGCATTGGCATGGTTTCCTGTTCTTCCAAGCAGCAAGCTCATGAACACAAACTGGCCATGGCAGTATGGATCTGCTCCTCTGCTCAGTGTGGTCAGATTGAAAAAAGAAACTGTTAGAATCACCAGTATCACCAGAGCACCATAGCAAATGAATGAAGATTGGCATAAAAGTGGATGTGCATGTATTTAATGTCAAGTTTAAGGTTGACACCTTCAGCCTTACAAAATAAGTCCATATAAATGTGACTTACTACTATTAGATAGGGTTAACACATGTTATTAAAAGCTGTAGAGGTAATATTCATCTTACATTGATTGTTTAGCTGGACCTGCTGTTTATAGATGACAGTAATTTTCCATGTAATTTTGAAGTTCAGGTTTCAAAAGTAGATACTTGCCTGCTACGTGCTAGCACTACACTAAGGAATGATATCTGTCTCTCTATGCTTCAAAACAGATGCCATTAGAAAGGTCACTACTATTACTGAGGTGACCACCATGATGAAGGACACTAGAGAAACATTTACCTACTACTAGTAAGGCTTGTAAGTGAAAGAAAAATGAGTAAATAAATAAATAATTACTTTACAATGATTCAGAAATTGTAATGAACAGAAAGAGATGGCTGGTTGTAGTTGAGGATTTTAGCAACTTCTAACTTGAGGTGAACTTCTAAAACACTGAGTGCCAGTTCACATATATGCGGATCAGATGCTGTTTGAACAGCATCCAAGCTACATGGCATGTGCAAAAAACATTGCTTCCTAGGCCTGTTCACATATGTCTGGTGCACTGGCAGTGCAGATTTAAGAAGAGTCGTATTTGATTTCCGAGCAGTGCGGTCCGGTTCAGATGCAGATTACAGGCCATTGACTTCTATGGAAAACGTTTCTAAACTGCACATGTCATCAGTTGTGAACAGGATAAAATCCTGACCTGAACGTGATCCAAACCTGTTCTGAGTGCTGGTTCACATATACAGTATGTGGATTGGATGTGATTTGAACTGCAATCCGCATAACATTTGAAATGCCTTTGCTTCCTATGGTGCCTGTTCACATATGTCCAGTGCATTGCCAGTTCGGTTTAAAAAAGTCAGTGCTGATTCCCACATGTGCAGTGCGGATTGAAGCTCAGGCTTCACAGCTAATTGATACAGTAGTTGTTACAGGTTCATGTCAGGTTTACATCAGGTTCAGGACAGGATTAGCTCAGGATCTTATCTTGTTCACACATGCAGTCTAGAAACGGTTCCCATAGAAGTCAGTAGCCTGTATTCCGTACCTGAACCAGACCGCACTGCCTAGAAATTGGACATGATTCTTTTTAAAACCGCACTAAATCCATACTGAATCCACACTGCTAGTGCACCGGACATATGTCAATAGGCACCATACGAAGCAATGTTTTTTCACATGTCATGCGGATTGGATGCGGTTCAAACCACTTCCAATCTGCATATATGTGAATGGGCACCTAAAAAGAGTCATGTCCGATTATTGAGCAGTGCAGTCTGGTTCCAGTGCGGATTATAGGCTACTGACTTCAATGGGAACTGTTTCTAAACCGCATATATGTGAACAAGATAAGATCCTGAGCTAATCCTGTCCTGAACCTGATGTAAATCTGACCTTAACCTGTGAATAACTACTGTATCAATTAGCTGTGAAACCTGAGCTTCAATCCGCACCGCACATGTGTGAATCAGCACTCATGTAGGATTCCTGAGCAGTGCGGCCCAGTTCAGGTGCGGAATACAGGCTACTGACTTCTATGGGAACCATTTCTAAACCTGACCTGTGAACAGGATAACAGTCTGAGCTGATCCTGTCCTGAACCTGATGTAAACCTGACCTGAATCTGTGAACAACTATTGTGTCAATTAGCTGTGAAACCTGAGCTTCAATCAGCACTGCATGTTTGAATCAGCACTGAAACCTGATGACAGTAGCATAGTAAGGTATCCAGAATCAGGACAAATTCTGCAGCTAGATGCTGAGGGTCAGAGCAGACATGATGAATATAGATGTGGGTTTTCTAAATTATGACTATTTGCGTTGCCTTGTGCTTTAGTTTGTGGCTTCATTTACAGAGAAAATAAACAAGATAAATTGCTATGGAAATGCTGTATTTCAGGCCCACATAAGCCTGTAAATGTATGCGTGCAAATTGAGAGCTAGAGACGAGCATAAAGAATCTTAAAGAGTAACCCCACTTTTGGTGAGAATAAAAACATTCCCCTCTGGGTGATCTATGTACATTGCATGGGTTTTAATACACTTCGTTGTAGATTCTTACCTTTTGTTATTCAGAAGAAATAGCTGTTTGTCTGTGTCCATGTGTAGAGTAAATCTGTATGGGAGTGACTTTATTATTATCAATCAGCTGCTGCACCTTCAGGGCTCTAATGAGGAAATTGGCAGGGTCTGCATCTCTTTAGATGTGATTTTCCCTTGGGAGTATCTCACCAAAATGACACTTTTGATGCAGGGGTTGCCAAAAATGTGACTTGTAGACTTCTGTGAAAATCAGTGAGCCAATCACACAAGCAGGAAATGACGTTTTCATGGGGCATTCTGTATACCATCTGTGTACAGATTGCATCAAGATAGCCATATCGCATTGTATTTTACAGAACATTACAGTTCTGCAGATTGAAAAGGAAAGGTAATTTTTTATAACATTCAATTACAATATGAATTACGTCAAAACTGTATATACTATATTTTTTTTTTTAATTTGATAATTTGTTTCCCATTAAAGTAGAGCTACCCTTTAATATCATCAATCTTTGCTTTTTCAGTACTTGGAAGAATGCCCAAACCCTTATGCTCCATGCACATTGTCTTAAAAAAGACTAGTTCTCTTGGCAAAAAAAAAATATGAATTTTGAGCAGTTTTTTTTGTATTTCTTGGGACAGAAAAACACTCTCAAAAACACAAAACAGAAGATTTTTTTTTCTGCCTCTAAATGTTGAGCTTAAAAATCACCTCTAGACTACCTAATGTGCATGGAAACATAGGATAACATTTGTTGCTTCTACAGGCAAAATGCTAAACTCCTCTAGGAGCAGCGTTTTTTTAAGCCAGTTTGCATTGAGCTTTACACATTCGGCAGGAGCTGAACATCATTTCTAATAGCAGGATTATTTCCACTGTTATACATGACAGCTTCCCTCTGTCCATGGTTGTTAAATATGCTAGTGGGTGCAAGCGATGGGACCTAATGGGTGTTGTGCATCATGATTGATGATCAATGTGACTGACGCTGAACAATGTTAATAATGGTGGATGCATGTTGCAGGACATTTTTTTTTATTAAAGAACTTGCCAAAAACTGTCTCTGTTTTTTTTTACTGTTTACATTTTTTATGAATGAGTACAAGTACTAAGTACCCCTTACTCATTCACATGGAGAGGTAACTTGGTGCCCCTTATTGTTAAAGGGGGCCAGATTTTGCTAAGCTCCCTGCCTGCAGACTTAAAAAAACCAGTGGGGTTTGCCACTGGCAAGGTACTCCCCCATGTTGAGGGCATGTGGTCTAGCATGGTTTAGGAGGAACCTATGGATAAGGGTTGAGTATGAATTTTTTGCATGCATTTATTTCCTTGATTTTTGTGTTGGGTCCCCCCTTAACCACTTCACGACAGGGCTATAGCCAAATGATGGCTACAGCATGGTCGTCTAGCTCTGGGGCGTGCATCCAGCGAGCTCCCTGATCGCTATGATGGTCAGACACAGCTAATCACATGGCATGGTAAAGGACCAATCACAGCGCCTTTTTACCATGTGATCGGCTGTGTCCACTGACACAGCCGTTCACAGTGTAAATACATTTGCTGTCATAGCATTAGGAAAGAGAAGAGCCGGTAATTGGAAAATGTATTTAGGCAGTCCAGTGCAACCCACAGCCCCAACAGTGTCCATCAGTGCTGCCCCAACAGTGTCCATTAGTGCTGCCAGTGTCCATCAGTTCTGCCAGTCAGTGCCCAATGCCATCAGTCTGTGATCATCTGTGCTGCCAGTCAGTGTCCATCAGTGCTGCCAGTCAGTGCCTGTCAGTGCTGCCTATCAGTGACCTTCAGTGCCGTCTATCAGTACGTATCAGTGCCACCTATCGGTGCCCATCAGTGTCGCCTATTATTGCCCATCAGGGCCACATATCAGTGCAGCCTCTTCAGTGCTTCCTTGCCAGTGCCCATCAGTGCAGCCTATCAGTGCCCATCAGTACAGCCTCATCAGCGCACATCAGTGAAGGAGAAAAATTACCTGTTTGCAAAGATTTATAACAAAAACTAAGAAAATGTTTTTTTATTTTCATTTTTGGTCTTTTTTTTGTTTGTTTAGCAAAAAATAAAAAAACCCAGTGGTGATTAAATACCACCAAAAAAAGCTGTATATGTCTCACAAAAATGATAAAAATGTCATGTGTTGCATGACCACGCAGTAGTCATTCAAAGTGCGATAGCACTGAAAGCTGAAAACTGGCCTGGGCAGGAAGGGGTAAAAGTGCCCGGTAGGAAAGAGCTTAAATTCTATACCAGACTTTAGGAGTCCTATATAGAATTTTTAGTGCCTGGTATAAATTAGGGGGTGAACCCAGTATGTGGAAGTCCCCCATTAATATCTATACTAGCGTCTCCTCTTGGATAAGGGTCTGGTATAGATGAATGGAATCCCTTGCTGTTTATTTTCAAACAGAATGAAGCAGTCAAGAGCTGTCATTTTGCCGGCAATTTAAACATTTAAACAACTTTTTTTCTTTGTAAATGTCAGTTTTGCTACAGTAGGTAGTATACATCATACACTTGCGCCACTTCACAGATGGGATCAAGGCATCCCTAGGCATGTTATTTAATGAAATTTTGCATTATTAATGTTTCACTGTAAGCATCACTAAAATCACTGCTTCCAGACAAAAAATAAGCTTTTTTTTTTTTTTTTTTTTGCTTTAGTACACATTCCCATGGCAGTGAGTGCCCAGCACCCCATGCTAATTGCTTAACAATCCCTTGCCTATTTACCTTGAAAAATGCTCATCACTGCTTTTTAACATTTATCTTCCAGTGATGTCAACGGTTTGCATTTGACACCTGAACTTTAATCACATTTGCAGAACCCTGCTCGAAGCAGACCCAGGTATGTTCAGCTCATCACTTGTGAGGCTTGTTAGGGCTATCTCTGCTTATCATACACTGATGTTTAATGAGTACAATGTAGTCCACATTTGTGGTACTAACTGAATATCCAAATAAAGCTGCTTTTGAGCCTTTAGTTGTGATAAAGTACACTAAGGCATGTGCCTGTTAACATTTTATCTATAAGATGAACACATAGAGCAAAGCAACAGTTCTAAAAAAAAAAAAAGTATACCAGTTCATTCTAAGCACTGGCGTATGGCGGTTGGTGTATGAGCAGCTTATGTGCACAAAGATATGCTGAAATTTAGTTATATGGTTCACTAAAGATTTTTGCAAATTTATTTTTTTAGAATCTTCTTTATCGATAGCAGAGGATGCTTAATGCAGTTCTTTTTCTCCATGATATGTAGAATGTTAACAGCAATTAGATAGACCTCAAAAATAAATTATATATATATATATACATATACTGCTCAACAAAATTAAAGGTACACTTTTTAATCATAATAGCGCATCAAGTAAATTAAACTCCTGGAATATTGATCTGGTCAGTTAAACAGCAGAGGGGGTTGTTAATCAGTTTCAGCTGCTTTGGTGTTAATGAAATTAACAAGTGAACTAGATGGGCAACAATGAGATGACCCCCCAAAACAGAAATGGTTTTACAGGTGGGGGCCACTGACATTTTTTTACCTACTCATCTTTTCTGACTGTTTTTCACTAGTTTTGCATTTGGTCAGTGTCACTACTGGTATCATGATGCAATACCAGGACCCTTCAGAGGTTGCACAGGCAGTCCAACTCCTCCAGGATGGCACATCAATACATGCCATAGCCAAAAGGTTTGCTGTGTCTCCCAGCACAGTCTCAAGAGCATGGAGGAGATTCCAGGAGATAGGCAGTTACTCTAGGAGAGCTGGACAGGGCCATAGAAGGTCCTTAACCCATCAGCAGGACTGGTATCTGCTCCTTTGTGCAAGGGGAAACAGGATGAGCACTGCCAGAGCCCTACAAAATGACCTCCAGCAGACCACTGGTGTTAATGTCTCTGACCAAACAAGCAGAAACAGACTTCCTGAGGGTGGCCTGAGGGCCCGACGTCCGCTAGTGGGCCCTGTGCTCACTGTCCAGCGCCATAGAGCTTGATTGGAATTTGCCATTGAACACCAGAATTGGCAGGTCCACCACTGGCACCCTGTGCTTTTCACAGATGACAGCAGGCTCACCCTGTGCACATGTGACAGACGTGAAAGGGTCTGGAGAAACTGTGGAGAATGTTATACTGCCTGTAACATCATTCAGCATGACCGTTTTGGTGGTGGGTCAGTAATGATATGGGGAGGCATATCCATGGAGGGACACACAGACCTCTACAAGCTAGACAATGGCACCCTGACTGCCATTAGGTATCGGGATGAAATCCTTGGATCCATTGTCAGACCCTACGCTGGTGCGGTGGGTCCTGGGTTCCTCCTGTGCACGACAATGCTGGGCCTCATGTGGCGAGAGTATGCAGGCTGTTCCTGGAGAATGAAGGAATTGATACCATTGAAAGGCCCCCACGCTCAGCTGATGTAAATCCAAAAGAACACCTCTAGGATATCATGTTGCGGTCCATCCTACGATTCGAAGAATTATCTTTCTCATTCCCAAATCCACCATTGGAATCTGCCGCACTGTTTTCCTTTTCATGCTCAGTTCTTCTGCCATCATTTACACACTCATTCTTCGATCTGAGTGTATGAGGGTTCATACTCTGTCCACATTTGCATTTGTCCTATGTATTTTGGCTGCCCACTTCATGCATCATCGTGGACATCTTCCGACCCCTCTTTAAACTGCATGTGCCATTCAAAAATGCTTGATTCCTTCATGGAATGTTCACCATAAGCCTGTTATAACAGAGCTAAAGTTTCACCCACACTTTTCACACAAAATTTGATGTTAAAGAATATGGAAACCCAATATTTTATATTTGTAAAATGTGCCTGCTGTACCATGTACTTGTATAAAAAAGTATCCTGTTTTCTTGGTATAGCTTCTTTTGTGTGAAATCCCTCATGTTTCTGCCAGTCCTTCTGCTTTCCTATTAAAAGCTGACCACACTAGGCATAGGTGCTTTAAGTGTTCTGGCTGTGCTGGGAACTAATCCAATAATCAGGCTTGTGCTGACACACCCTCCCCCTGCACAGCCATTCAACAGGAAGATCAGTGTGCTTCTGTTTCTCCTCCCTTAGCTCTCTGAGCTTCCTATGCAGCTGGAAGAACAGAGAGTATGTGATCACCTATAAAAAAAGGGAAAAAAAAGATATTTATAATTTTGTTATTGAATACACACGTGTTTTGCCTTTCATTTCCATTTTAAACTGAATGGGTTGTTTTACAAGGTGGGGGTTCACATATGCTTTAATCTGCTGCTTCAGAATCCTAATACTAATTTTCTGCCAACAGCACAAAGCACACATGTATTATTTCATAAAGTACTCCTTAAAGACTGAGTTAACCGGTTTGCAACCCAGGCGAGTACAAGTTAAAACATGTCAGAACACGCTCAAGTGTGAATGGCAGTGGGGCTCACCACAATAGTACTACGCCACAGGCATCCTGGGAAATAAATTGTCACTACATATGTCACTATATACTCTTTTGGTCCTATGTATAGACCTCTATATAACATGTACCATTTAACTGTCAAAGGTGTTTTGACAGCTATTTTAACAATTGATTTAATTTTATTTCTTATTTTGAAAAGCTAAAATAAGGGAATGTAGAGGGAGAAAAAAATGTGTCAATTTAGCCTATTTTTGAGTAATTCTTCATGGTTGGGATAAGTGGGAGCATACCAGGGGTGCATCCTTCACCTACATACTTTGTACTATAATGTGTCTCTTTTCCCTTTTGAAAAAAGTTGGGAGGTATGCCTATTTATCTCTAGTTAGTCATTTAAAATTCGATTTTCTCCTTTTGTTTACATTGCATTTCTTATACTGGATCATGTTGATTGAACCACGTCCATGGCTCATTAACTACTGAGTGGGTTATTTTTGGCACTGTGCACATATAGTAAAAGCCACCGCTGACAACAGCTTCCACTAGAATAGACCCTGTCCTCTAATTGCTACTCCTGCTCTAAGTTTTAGTGAACTCATTCTTGTCTCCTGTTGTGCATGACTGCTCAGTCCTAGCCTCTGACTAATATACATTAGCAGCCAATCAGAAGTCAACAATAAGCATTGGCACCCACTAGAGAGAAGCCTACATTCATTAAACTTCAGAGAAAAAGAAGTGAAAACAGCTGACTGTACCATAGGAAGGTGTAGGCACAATTTAGAAAGATAATCAAGGTTGATAATGGGAGGCAGAGCAAAGTTTTTTTACTTGTATACTGTTAGATAAAGACTTTATGTGAAATCTTCATTAAACACTGTAAATAATATTGTATTATGAATATATTTCAGTTAGAGATTTATCAGTGCGGATGTGCAATATGTCTTCTATAGATACCATAGTTGCCAAAGGGAATATTCTATTAGTTACACCTTCTTTACTGTATAACAGATGTCTTTGCTGAGAATCCTCTTTCAGACAGTTTGGTGCTGGAGTTAGTTTATCTAACAATGGGACAAAACCTGTTGGATTCACAAATATGCACTTCAAAGGATATCTCATTTAGATATGTACTGAAGGTGGCCAGCCGTGCATGAATACGTAGTTTCCCAGCAAAAGGTTATGAAGTGGCTTGCTTAAATTCCATAAAGGGTGTGCCAAGATTTGCCTTAAAGGGGGTTGATGTATGCTAAATACAGGGGATTTGAAGTTAGCCAATTATGAATAGACTGGCCAATCAATCAGAGATACTCTATGGAAATTAATTGAAGAGAGGCCTATAACTATGGACACGAGAGAGAGGGAGGTTCTCTTTGGAACACCAGAGGAAGGGAATGGAACTTTTACGTCCAGTTCCATGGTAATTATGGAATATATCCCTTGCACTTTTCTCTAAATGTATGTCTTATGTCTTTTCTGTCTCACTGTTTGTATTTTGTAATATGTTAGCGCTCTCTTAATACTGTTTCTTTTATGTAACTAGATAGATTGTTTGTGTTAGTTGAGACCTCCATCCTATTCACCAATAAATTTTGGTTGTTGTGTTAAACCTTTCACTTCTGGGTAAGAACTCTTCATTTATCAAATCATATCAGAGAAATATTATCTTTCATAATCTATAGATTTGGTCAACATATACTATTTAGGTGACAACAAGCAAGTGTACAAGAGTGAACCCATACTTACAGTTCTTTACTGATGCTAGCAAAAAACATGAAGGACCTATTTGCCCTTCAGCTCTGTGCATTTGCCTTAAAGCAACATCTCAATGCTGACTGGCATTGAGCTCTCCTATATCTCTAGAGCCATGAGCTAGTGCAGATAATGGTGGTCTAAACTGCAATCTAATTGCAGTATGTGATAATATGTTGATCGATACCACCCTTTCAGCACCAAATGACAAATCATATTAGGGAAAATTGCAAAAATAATAACTATATTTTGGAATGTTGGGTATTTCCCATTGGTTTAGTTCCTATGCCATCATAGTTGATTGGATTAACAATTTAAAATAAGTTAGATTTTGTCAGGGAATGTCAGGAGACCTGATGATTGAGAGATGAAAAAAAACACTTACATTTTTTAATTTACCTTCTTTAACAAGATGGTGAATGGGGGAGGGTATACAAGTAAACATTTCGTAAAGTAAAAGGAAAATGTAGGCCACTATTGCTGATGTCCTGAAAAGGCTAGCTGTCTGGTTTTGAATCTACCGGCCCATTACCAGATCACTGGATTATTCATTATTATCAACACAAGCTTTCAAAGGGTAATACATTTATTGTTCTGGGTATGATAGGTCCAGATGTTAGAGTGTGCAACACCTGAGTGGAGTACAAGGATCTAGGTGTGGATTTAAAATCTCCATTCTGGCCAGGGACAACCTCCATCCCCCCATTCCACCCCTGACAAACCAACTGCTCAGATTTAGGTGAGGGTACTGGTTATAGTAGCTTCCTTTTCAAAATATGAATGTTTATGCTCTATATGTTGTGTCAAACCCTGAACAATAGCAGAAGTGCTCTTCATGTCTTCTTGACTCTGTAGGCAGAGGAACAAGGATTTCAATAATGACAGCAGGCACCAGAAAAAGGGGCACTTCAAATTAAATTTAAGTACTGTCCAAGGTGATTTTTTTTCTTTACGTTTTACATAAACTTTAACTTTAGGGGATTACAGAACATGGAGGAAATACAGGTAAAACATTCCTTTTGTGTCTGGGTTCTGTCGGAAGAGGATAGAGGATCTCAGCTATGACAGTCAGCACCAGCATAAGGGATGCTTTAAACAAATGTAAGTACCCTCCAAGATTTTTTTTTAAGTTTTACCTAAACTTAGACTTTAAGGAATTACAGGACATGGGCAGAAATGCAGGTAAAACATTCCTTTTTTTTCTGGGCTCTGTAGGTAGTAGAGAGAGGTTTACAACTATGACAGACAGCACTAACATAAGGGACACTTCAAATTAAATTTAAGAACTGGCCTGGCTGATTCTTTTTTGAGTGGTTGTAAACCCTCCTACATATCTTCTATAGTTTGAAAGATACTGAAGAGTTTAATAAAAGACCACATGAGACCACATAGATATTATAAGCAACAGGCAGCATGGATTCATGAAAGACAGAAGTTGTCAAACAAATCTGATTTCTTTTTATGAGGAGGTGAGCAAAACCTTGGACAGTGGGGTGGCGGTGGACGTGGTATACTTGGATTTTGCAAAAGCGTTTGACACAGTTCCCCACACACATCTAAAGTGTAAGGTAAAGTCTACAGGCTTGGTAAATCCATATGTAAATGGAAAGAAAACTGGCTAAAAGATAGTATTCAGAGAGTAGTGGGTAATGATTCATACTCTCAATGGTCTAGGGTTGTCAGTGGTGTACCCCAAAGCTCAGTGTTGGGACCCTTACTTTTATAATATATTTATAAACAATATAGGGTCTATGATTAAAAATACCATTTCAGGCTTTGCAGATGACACCAAGCTGTGTAGTGGTATAATGTCCTTACAGGATGTCTCCAACTTACAAGCCGACCTCAATGCACTGTTTAATTGGGCAACTATGTGGCAAATGAGGTTTAATGTTGATAAATATAAGGCTATGCACTTGGGGGGTAATAATATGAATGCATCGTACATATTAGGGGGAGTACAACTGGGGGAATCAATTATGGGGAAGGATCTGGGGGTTCTGATAGATCACAAGCTTTATAATAACATGCAATGCCAAGCTGCGGTTTCTAAAGCGAGCAAAATCCTCTCTTGTATTAAAAGAGGTATAAACTCCAGAGAGAGAGATATCATATTACCCCTGTACAAAACATTAGTAAAACCTCATCTGGAATATGCAGTTCAGTTTTGGGCACCAATTAACAAAAAGAACATTGGGGATCTGGAGAAAGTACAGAGAAGGGCAACCAAACTGATAAGAGGCTGTTAGGGCCTGGACTTGAACCTGGGACCTCTACTGTGTCAGACAGTAACTCTTCTCACTGAGCTATCTGGGATGCTGGACAAAACTGTGCCTGATCTATTGGACAATCTTCCAAAGAGGCAGCAGACAGAAATGACAGTGCTCTGGGCTGAAAGAAGTGCACACTATAGAGGGATATGCTTTGTTTATATTTCATGTGTGAGATTTACAACCACTTTAAGTTTTGCCTAAATGTAGGCTTTACGGAATTAAAGAACATGAGTAAATGCAGTTAAAATATTCCTTTTGCTTCTGGACACTGTGGGTAGACAATAGAGGATTTCAACTATGAAAACCAGCGCCAGCACAAGGGACATTTTGAGCTAAAGGTAAGCACCATCCATATTGATTTTAATAAAAGTTTTACCTATACTTGTGTTTTTAGTAATTACAGGACACGGTGGAGATACAAGTAAAATGTTCCTTTTGCTTCCATGCCTTGTTTTTGCATTTGTGTCAATAAGGCCACATGGCATGAAGCTCATGTTCTAACCACCTGCTGTCATGCTTTGCAACTACTGCAAGTTCAGTAAAGTTAAGTCTGTGATTTCAATGTCTTGCTTGTCTCTTTCATGCCAGCTCCTCCTAGTTTGTCATTTCATTACATGTATACATTTATATATAATATTAATGATTTCCAGTATGAGTACCTTTCCATACACAGCATGTATCAGAAAGGCTTTTTGTTTAATGGCCATTTTCAAAAGGATTCCTGGTGAACATTAATTAATTAATAAGCAGTAGTAAATTTGAAAGTGGATGGAACAACCTCATATTTATCGTTAATGTGCAAATAAGAGGTTGTGTCATATGATTTATAATGAATTCTTATTACAATATTTATAGGGTAGTTAGCTCTTGTGGTAGATGCATTGTTTTCGTGAGTCCACAGCAGACAGGAACTATTTTTAAGTGCTTTATTTAAAAAAAAAAGCAAAAGTTCACAAAAGAATGATTTCCCACACAGGGGATCTTCTCCAACTTAAACAGAAATCCATATGCTGGAAAATTCCGAGCCACCTGGCTCAGAAGCTCACTAACCTTCAATTGCAGTACCCCTCCTGGATAATTTCTCTCTAGCCTTCAGACACAACACCCTGCTATAAGGCCCACCTCTGGCCTATGGATCGGGGTTCTCCTGACACCTCAGTAGGAGTTTACCTGACTCCTGGAACTGAGACTTCTGTCTCTGGGTACCGGCTGGGTCCTCTGACCCCTTGATGAGACCTTCCGTCTCCCCCACTGGGAGCGGTCTTCAACTAGGAGTCCTAAGCTATCCTCAGACCTGAGTATATAACAACACCTCACAGCTGTGCACTCCTGATTGCAGGTGTCTAGCAAAACCCAGACACAGGTTTGAATGTTCCAATCCAGAGCAGCAGAATCCAGAGAAAACCGAATCCACAGCTTTCTCTGCCCAGAAACATTGGTATGGAACATTCACCCTAAATGTGAATCCTGTGTCACATTTTCCTATCTTCTCACAGTAACAGGGTGTCATCCTGCCACAATATATATATATATATATATATATATATATATATATATGGATGGATAGATAGATTTCTGTGTACAGTCACATTTTATCAGTGAACAAAAATAAACGAGCATGAGTGCAGAGTGTTTGGGGTAATTTGAGGTATGTCTTTCACTGATTAAATTGTGTTTAGATATGCTATTTCTGCAGGATCACATTTCTTCTATCTGTCCTTCACATTCCACTGGCATTCTCCACAGTTCATGCATTGTGCAATATGAAAAAGAATGTCGACAAGAGTTATACATCTCCAAATGTTCTCAACATTCATACCTTTTCATGTTACTAAATTAAGCATTTAACAGATGTACTGTATATGAGAGTACATATGCTATGCTATGAACAGAGAGATTTGAAGCATTGTTTAGAGATCCTTATAGTCACTCAAAGCTTTCAGTTAAAATGTATTTAAACTCAGAACCCTTGTGCTAATGAAGAAGTAGTCCCTGCTATAACCTTGCATATTATACAGTAAAGTCATCGTTAGAGGTGATTGAATCTGCCCAGGTTCGATTCACAGAAGGTATTGGTTGAAACCTGTTTGAAATATGAAAAATCAAACCTTAGTTGTGAAACCCCTTAAAGTCTATAATGAGGTAAAGCCTAATGCTAAATTCTGGCCATTATCAAGGCTAATAGGCAAATTATTTTCAAAAAGGGAATAAGGAGCTGGGCACTGCCATGGGCGACACTGACCAAAGAAAGGAAAAAAAAAAAAAATACTTTACAGCAATAGCAGGGTTTTTTTTATTGAGAGTTTGAGGGTGAATTGAAAAAAAACACCAATCCTTTACAATACATGCTGAAGAGATGCATTTAAGCTGTTGTAGTACTGCAGAACAGTACTGCTTTCACGGACAGCTTTTGTGTCACCGTATTCTGGCATCACATATTTTGGATGTGTAATTGATTCTTTTTTGTACATTTAGCGTGGCTTAAATACAGCAGAAGCACCCAAATCTGATTCACTTTAACTTGCAAAAAGGCAGTTTTAGGTAGTTTTAGCTGACACCTGATTGTTTAGCAAGCTATAATAGACCTGAATTGACCAGTGGAAGTAGTAGCCACAGTAGATCTAAAACTTATAGGAAAGTTGAATTAAGGCCTATTAGCACGTGATAAAAGTTTGTACAGTGGCTCGACAGTATGTAAGCAGGTTGGTTAGGCAACCATAAAAGAGGGAGAAACAAGGTAGGTTTTGTTTGTGCAATAAAAATTAAATTGCAACTTATTTTGATGCTCCTGCATTTACAAATTATTATAAACAATGAGGCAGAAAGCAAGAATTTCCCCGCAGTTAACATAATTTGAAATTTGTCTACCGAAACGTTCACAGTGTTTGGACATTGAAATAGGTTACAAACTTTGACACACAAAACAGGATTTACCCTGCAGCAAATTGGAGGAATTTGATAGCTGAGGTCCAGCTGCTGAAATATTGAGTGGCACCTTATATATTGTTGCAACACTGATTTAGGTTGTAATAATGTGGTGTTGCACTGGAATAGGTAAGGAAATGTATCAGGAATTATTTTTTGGCAGAAACAGATAATAATTAAAATTTCAGTCTGTAGCATCAGCAACAGGGGTTTTGCAGTCATTGGTAATACAAGACTGATTCGTTTTAATAAAAGGAAGCCAGTCCACGCTGTCATGTGATAGCATAGTGAAATTAGAGCTCCTGTGCAGCATATTTGTAATGGATCAGTGACTCACAAAGTAATAAACTCACTTTGTTCATTTAATTAATTGTGGCCCAAAGGTTCTCATGGTCTGATCATATTGTTTTTCATGATTCCTTCTATATTTACTGTGATTTCCCCTCTTCTGAACCCCTGAAGAAGCCAACTTGACGAAACACATTGGGATGCACCATCATCCTCCTAATTGTTTCAGTGTCTAAACAGTGATATTTTGTCATATCCATTAACATGCAAGAAGGAAGGTGTAATGGGGTTCACTGTACTGAAGGGTGCATGTCATTACTTGTTTTTATGGGAGTTCATACACTTATTGGTTTACTATTTGCAATAAAACTTTATATTTTTTTATATCTAGTGTGTCTAAGTATTCTATTCTGAGGGTACAATAGCACCTTAAAAGTCCCATACAATTTTCTATTTTTGTTTAGATTTTTATTACTAGGGACATGGTGCTGATGGATTAGTCATACCAATTATGAAAATTGTACAATTTGCACCTTGTGTCCCTCGGACACAACATATCACAAATTGGGATATGGGCTCTTTGAATGTCTCTCCAGATCACACCATGTAAACAGAGGCACATGCTCAGTGAGAGCTCAGTGGGCAGGGGAGAGAGGGATGCTGCAGACTGTTACTGATCTCTTGGTAGCTGATGGTTTTATTGTTGAGCTACACACAGATCACACAGACTGCATCCATCTCACACTATTGCACCAAGCATCATCTGTCCCAATCCACATCAACATCTGTACCAGTGTCCCACCAACATCAGTCACAGTGTACAGTGCACAAAAACATCTATCACAGTTTACATTGTACAAAAACATCTGTCACAGTGTACCAGTGCACAAAAACATCTGTCACAGTGTACCAGTGTTCCACCAACATCTGTAATACTGTCCTATTGCAACATCAACATCTGTCAGTATCCCATAGCAACATCAACATCTGACAGTGTCCCTAGAGGACTGTCAATATCTATCAGTGTCCACTTGTGGAATATCAACACCTGTCACAGTGTACAAGTGCACAAAAACATCTGTCAGTGTACCAGTGTCCCACCAACTTCTGTCACGGTGTACCAGTGGTAGTGTGATCAGATGCTTTTAGGGCAGAGGAGACATCTGTGGTCTAAATGATCCTAGATCTCTCCATAAAGAGTATCTGTGACTACCTATTCTGTCACAAGTGATGCTTTCAATCTTCGTGAGAGCAATAAAAGTGATTTTAAAGAATTAAAGATTCATTAACAAAAAAATGAAAGAATAATTAACAGTATAAAATGAAAAATAAGTACATTTTAAAAATGTAAAGCGTCCCCTTTTCCCTGCGCTAGCATGCAAAAGCAATTGCAAGTTTTGATCCTATACGCATATGTAAATGATGATCACACCACACATGTGAGGAATGGTTGCGAATTACAGAGCAAGAGAAATAATTCTATATATATAATATATATATAATAATTTTATTTAATTTCTTCATTTTCCAAAGAATTGTGGGAAAATTGACAACTTAAAAAAACTCACCATGCCTCTTACTACACCTTGGTATGTCTGCTTTCTAAAAAGGGGTCATTTGGGGGCTATTTGTACTGTCCTGCCATATTAGAGCCTCAAGAAATGAGGGACTGTCAGTGCATGGATTGATCAATTTTCAATGATAGGTACCATAACTTGTAGAAACTATAATCTTTACACATACCAAATAATATGCACTGATTTGGGTTATTTTTACTAAAGAAATGTAGCAGTACAAGTTTTGGTCAAAATGTATGAAGAAAAATTACTTGCAAAATTTGTATAACATAAACTAAAAGTTTTTTTTTTCAAAATGTTCGGTCTTATTTGTTTATAGTGCAAAAAATAAATAAAAACCCCAGTGGTGATTTAAATACCACCAAAAAAAGCTATATTTGAGTGAGAAAATTATACAAATTTCATATGGTGTTGTATGACTGAATAATTGTCATAATTGTCATTCAAAATGTGGGAGCACCGAAAACTAAAAATTGGCCTGGGCAGAAAAGGGGGTAAAAGTGCCTGGTATTGAAATGGTTAAGTCAGCTAATAAGTTTATGTGTGGAGGTGGGTTCAACCATTAGTAGGTATGCTACATGGTTTCATTGTCCAGTATGATTTCTAGGTTTGCACCCCCTTATATTGTTTCAGCAGAAGATGCATTAATGTTTATTGTAGCTTGGAAGGTGGGATTATTTCCATTGTATGGATTTCATTTTAATGTATGACATACTAAGATTATAATAACACTTCATCAACCTGAACACACAATTGTATCATGTTTGCAATATAGATAGACATTTACAATGTCAAACGTGTCTCTGAGGGGTTGTTTTACCAAAACTGAAGTGCAAAATCTGGTGAAGCTCTGCATGAAAACCAATCAGCTTCCAGGTTTTATTGTCAGAGCTTAATTGAATAAACTGAAATTAGAAGCTGATTGGCTACCATATACAGCTGCACCAGATTCGGAGTGCTCCAGTTTTAGTAAATCAACCCCTATGTGTCAGTTTATTGCTACATTTTATCAAAGATTAATTCTCCTATGTACTTCACTAACTAATCAAAATACAATGGAATTGGGTGTTTGCTTATCTGGGGTTGTAGTCTAGTAGCAGTATGCACAGCTCTAAGAATGGCGGCATAGGAATGATAGCATAGGAAGAATTGCCTAGAAGTATGAAATGAGGCACTGCTTTCAGTACTATTCTATTTAATATCTTTATTATTGTCTTGTGAAGTTTATACCATGCAGACAGAAATCTCCAATGTACTATGCAGTGAATTTTATTTGCTATATATGCATCTAGGTATGAATTAGAAGATTCCATTAGGCAACCTTATCTCCTTCCTAATAAAATCAGAGAACACAGCCATAGTAAAGGTCAGTTCAATTACTCTTCCACCAGACAAGCATTTTTGGAATTCATAAAATAATAATTGTAATTTTAAAGAAAAATGTATTTTCCATTGTCAGGAGACATGCAAGGAACAACATTTCATCATTTCTAAAGTAGAAGTAGCAGAGGGAACTTACATTTTAAAATTCAGAACATTTGACACTAAAATGTTAATGACATGCAGGAAAGATAAAGTTAAAATGGAAAATAAGTTGTATTATTTTGGAAGTTTTACAGCCTATTTTGATGTCTAACGCTTCCTGTCTGAACCTGAACCTTCGAGCTTTTAATCCAACTTCAGGCATAAATTAATCTGAAATCTTTGTTCTTGCTGAAAATACATCCACTGGGATTTTCTATCCACTTTAGCTTTATAGTATGGTTTGTAGCCTCCGGAAATTGATTGGAATTGTGTCATACAATGATTTGTTCTGCAAATATAGACTTTAAATGGAACAATTTAATGTATGGCAAAAATCTTGCATTCAGAAGAACAAAAGACTTCCTGTTCCTAGGTGCTAGGAAACTGCCTTTGTTTTAAAAGCTGGCTTGATATAGATAACATTTTTGATAGTACTTTTGATATTTTTGAATTATTTTTCCAGTTCAGTGATCTGCCCCAGTACATACCTTTAAAGACATCAGAAGAATCCTTTGCCCCCATATTTTGATGGTTTTTATTACCCTTAGATGTTGTTTATTACCCTTAATTGTTAGGACATTGCTATTGCGAGATACAATTGAGTTGATTTACTAAAGGCATGCAGACTGTTCATTCTGGAAAGAAAATTGCACTTTGCGAAAGAATTTTCCCCAGAACTTAGTAAATGAGGTGCAGCTCTGCTGATTTTCATCATCCTAATATGCGCATGCAAAAAAGCTGTTTTATCTATCGCCTTTGCACGTGTTTAGGTATTGTTTGCAAAATCAAACTTCACCACATGCACTAAGCTTTGGGGAAAATTCCCTTGAAAAGCGCAATTTCCCTTTAGTAAATCAACTTCAGTGCATTTGGAGATACCGTGTGCTTGAGGTGAATTATGTTGGACCAAGATTCGTAACCATGGGACATTAATGTGAATGAATAGCATGACCATCGGGCATAAAAGGGATTTTGGTTAAGCCAACCTACACACTGTAAGGGTTGGTTCGCACTATAGAAACGCGGTCCAGGTGCATTCTAGATGCGTTTCCGCATGCGTGTTTTTGACATGTTCCGGTGCATTTTTGATGCGCTCCAGTGCATTTTTTATGCATTCCAGTTAATTTTTTCCCCTCTTTTTCTTCAATTTAAATAGGGATTGTGCGTTCCAGTGCATTTTTGATGCATTTTGGTGTGTTCCGATGTGTTTCTGATGTGTTTTACTGCGTTCCAGTACAGTTCTGTGCAGAAAAAATGCAGCATGTTCTACTTTGTTTTCCTGCAACCGGAAAGCACTGGAACTGTAAGCACTGATATGAACTATGACATTGACAACCATATAACCTACTTTCTGTGTGTTTTGGATGCAGAAAAAAGTAACTGAAACACATGTAGTGTGAACTGACCCTAAAAGTAAACTGAAACTGTTGCAGGGAACACATGTAAAACAGACAAAGTGCATAGGAAGCACTTAGCGCTTAGTAAATTTGTGATACTTAGGGCTTTTTTTTGTTCATATTGTCTTTCATATTATTTTATGGTGGTGTTGAGGTCAGCAGTCCTTTTTGATTGCTGTCTCATCCATAGCAAACCATTTTTTTTTTGCAGAAAATTATATAGGGCGCGCTTGTTGGAGCCCAACCTCTGTAGCTGTAAGATAAAAGTGCCAGATGGATATCAGGGATGGATGGATGGGAGCAGTAACACTGAGGCAGCTTTTCTTAGAGTGGAAGCAAGGCTCTAATGCAGTAACAAGAAAAAGAGAGGAAGGCGCCTCTAAGTGCAGTATTGACAATTTATTAAGTAAACAATGGAAAATTTGCACTTACAAGATAAACGGTTAAAAAGACTCATCATGTGGTGATTAGATCCAGGTGGGACATTCAGAGGTCTGAAGAAGAAGCCTATTGAGCATGCTCCGAAATGCATTACCGCCCCCTTCACCTGCCACATCTGATTCTGCTCTCCAAGCATCATTTTTGATGCACAGGCACATCCTGAACTCCACTTCCTGATCCTATAGGCATAGTTTGCTGCTGGACGGCTGGATGTCCCACCTGGATCTAATCACCACACAATGAGTCTTTTTAACCGTTTATCTTGTAAGTTCAAATTTTCCATTATTTACTTAATAAATTGTCAATACTGCACTTAGAGGCGCCTTCCTCTCTTTTTCATTTATTTTTGCAGAAATGCTTCTCTTTAAAAAAAAAAAAAAAAGGCCTTTTGTTTTAGGGGTTGGGATTTTCATTTATATTTTATGCTGCCAAGGTATTTATTTTAGGATGAACTGTTTTATTTGCTGTAGACTTCCTTTTAAAAAGTGGGCTTTTTGTTTCAGGGATACTATTTATTTTTTTCATCTTTTCTGGGGTTTTTTATTTTTATTTTCTGTTGATAGGGTATTCAAATGGAGCATCTACTTGTTACTGACGATCTGTTCTTGTGAAATTCTGCGTGAAACCTGTACTCCCAAGTTTCATCACTGGTAATGATCCTTGACATAAAGGATGGGTCATCCATGGAACGCTGACAGAGTTCTTCGCAGACTTCTACACGGTGTTCCTTCTGCTCCTGGGTCAGCAGCCTGGGGACAAACTTGACAGCATGTTCAAATCACACATGAGGATTGCCTGGACTGTTTCGTATGAAACACCGACAATGACAGCAATGTTGTGCATTGTTCTCCGACGATCATCTTGCACAAGCTGCTAAATGGTTGAGTTCATTGAAAGTTTTACTGATCTTTTGTCATTTTCCAGGGATGTTTTTCCACTCTTAAAGCGCATGTGCCACTCAAAACACCTCAAACGACTCATTTCAGCATTGCTGTAAACTTGTCAAATCATGTCAAATGTCTCTGTGGCACATTTGCCCAAGTGTCATGCAGACTTTCATGTTTGCTCTTTGTTCTAACTTGCTGTCCATGATGAAATAGCAGATGTGGTAATGCATGTGGTCAGAATAGCACCAGTTACACAGCTCCCGATGTACACAGGATGAGGTCTTTTGACACACTGACTTATGAAGATTGTGCTCCTTTTGACTGTGCATGCAGCCTTGTGCTGCTATCTGTTGGCGTGTTACAAAACTAGTCTCGAAACTTTTTGATACCACCTCATATAATCTATAGTCACTTAATTCTTAATGACAGCTTGTTAGAAAATTTATAATGTAATTAGTAGTTAAGCAAATTACCAAAATGGTTTGTGTGGTGTTTAAGTGGCAGGATTTAGCCAGTGATTGGATGTGGGTCCCGAAGGAGAGGTCAGAGTCTAGGATTACACTTAGCACCCTGGCATGAGGGGAAGGACCAATGATTGTGCTGTTGATCTTACTGGTAAAGTCAGGAGTGGGGGATCGGGGAGGAGGATATATTACAAGCTTGGTTTTAGAAAGATTGAGTTTGAGGGAGTGGTTTGACATCCATACTGATATGTCGCTTAGATTTGTGATACGTGAGGGGATTGAGGGGTAGTATTGGAAGCCATGGGAGGTTATCAATTGGTCCAGGGAGGAGGTGTAGAGAGAGAACAGAGCCTTGGGAGGTTTCAGTTGGCCCAGGGAGGAGGTTTAGAGAGAAAACAGAGCCTTGGGTTACCCAAACAGAAAAAGGAAGAAGAGCAGAGGAGTTGTTGTATGTGACGCTGAAAGTACACTGAGAAAGATAACAGGAAAAAGAGGAGAGAGCAGAGTCACGGAGGCCAAGGGAGTGGAGTTTACTGAGGAGCAGGTGGTCGACTGTGTCAAAGGCAGTGGAAAGGTCTAGGAGTATGAGTATTGAGTAATGGCCGTTGGTTTTAGCAGTTAGTAGGTTATTAGTGAGTTTTAGAATAGCAGTTTCAGTAGAATGTGGGTCTTAAGTTATTCAAACAGGTGGGGTCCAACGAGGGTTTATTAAGTATGGGGTAACCAGTGCATGTTTGAGCGGGAAGGGAAAGGTGCCAGGAAAGAGGGAGAGATTTAAGATGTGGGTTTAGGATAGAGCAGGGAGGAGGTCATAATAATCATGAAAGAACAGGGTCCAGGGGACAGGTGGTGAGGTGAGCCTTGGAAAGGAGATTGGTTACTTCCTCAGTGGTGATAGGTTCGAAGGTGGAGAGTATTGAGTGTGGTGTTGGGCCTGGTACGTTGCTTGGAGGAGGAAGCTTGACACTGGAGATCTTATCATGAATTGTGTTGATCTTGTTCTTGAATTATCTCGCAATCTCCTTGGCAGTAAAATGGTGGGTGGAGGTAGTGGGGGATGCAGTGAGGAATTAAGGGTATAAAAAAGTTGATGTGGCTTGGATGAGAGAGTTTTGCTGAAAGCGTTGTAGTAGGTTTTTTTTAGCAGCGTGGAGGCTGGAATTGTATTTGAGAAGAGTGGAGTTGTAGAGGGTGAAGACTTGCAGGGATTTAGTTTAACGCCATGCTCACTCAAGAGCACGACTGCGTCTCTCGAGACTTCTGGTGTCATCTGTTTGCCAGCGTTGTGACAGGTGAGGCTTGGTTCTGCATGTAGGAGTAAGAGACCAGGGAGGATGATAGTAAGTTGTTGTAGGCAGATGTAGCAAGGTCTGGGCAGGACAGGGGTGCAATTTTATCAGTAGTATAACTCAGTAGCTGAGTGAAGAAGGGAAGGGCTGAGGTAGTGGAGGTTTCTACAGATAACTGTTTGCTGGTTGGAAGCATGGGAGGTAGGAGACAGGGAGAGTGAGAAGCTGATAAAGTTGTGATCAGAGAGAGGAAAAGAGGTAAAGAGGAAACAAAATTCACATTGTGTTAGGTTAAAAGAGGAGGTTAGGTTAAGTATTTGAGAAGTGGCTGAGGTGTTAACATTGACTGGGATGATAAAGTCACTGAGGATGATGGCAGGCACCTCAGAGGAGAGAAAGTAGGGTAGTCATGCAGAGAAGTTATCAAGAAAGTGTGACATTGAGCCGGGAGGCTGGTAGATGACTGCGATCCTCAGACAAACAGGAGAAATAAGATGAATACAATGCACTTCAAAAGACCAGAGGGACAGAGAGGGAGGTGTAGGAAGAACCTGGAACGTGCTTTGTGGGGAAAGAAGTCCAACTCCACCCCCTTTTCATCCACTGGGTCTGGGCGAGTGAGTCCAGCAGAGGACACCATGGGAGAGTGCAGCTGAGCTGAGTCGCATTCCTGGAGCCAGGTTTCGGTAATACCAAGTAGGTTGAGGGAGTGGGAGAGGAAGAGGTCATTGACAGAGGAAAGTTTGTTAGAGACTGAGTGGACATTCCAGAGGGTGCATAAGAGTGAGGGGCTGGCACGTGGAAGCAGGGGAATTGAGATAACAGAGTGAGGGTTGTGGATGCTGCCAGAGAAGAGAGACGGCTGTGTGAGTGGGAGCTTGATGGTGGAGGGCCAGGATTTTTTGGGTGATATCTCCGGAAGTTAGTAGTAGAAGGAGGATGAGGGAGTTGAGGTGGGAGAAGGATTTATTTGAAGGCAAATGCCACACTGATTTTGAAACAGTGACATTATGTGGTCTAAGAGAAAGCAGTAGATAATAAGTGCAATTATATTTAGAGGGCAGAAGTGAGGGTAATATTTACAGGTTGTGGGGTGGGGAGGAGGGGTAAAGAAGAGAGAGTTTGAGGAGAGAGGGCATTATAGCAAAAAAGAAAGTTAGTAAGAGCATGTTGGAGAGTGAGGAGAAATAAAAAGGAAGGCTGAGGGAAAGATATAAGAGAGGAAAGAGCATTTGCAGACTACTTGAGGTTGAGCACTAATGTTTGTACTTGCCTTAGTTAAGGTGTTGTGTTCAAAGTGCCATGCACTTAGCGCTAGAATGGAACTTTGCTCAAGGAATGGCCAGCTTGTACCTTGCCAGCCATCCCAAGGGCTGTACTGAATTTATATTTGGATGGACTAGGGGAGGTTAGGCAATTGTTCAATTAAGAGCTAATAAATGACACATGGTGAAAGTTTTTTGTCCTTAACAAATTGTTAGCAGGATGGACACAAGATAAAGCAAGGTGTTTGATCTCAGCTAAGGCACTATGAGAGTAAGTTAACTTAATGTAGACAAGTACAAACAGCAGTTACAATAGGTCTACCAAAGCAGATGCTTTTAGTCATGCAAAATAGCTTAGCATTTGAGTGGAATCAGTAATTACCGATGGCAACAGCAGGCAGACATTAATTGCAGACAGGCAGAGTAACTTAGCGTTTGAGAGAGGAGTGGAATCAGTGGTTACCTGGTGGAGCAGAGCAGAGAAGAAATTATGAGAGGATGTTGAGATGTCCCCTTGTTGCCCTGTTCAAAGGCAAAGACCTTTAGCAATCTTTGAATAGAAAAACATAAACAGACATAAGTGAATGCTCATTAATGAGAGAGGTGTCATTTTAACTGGAGAATAATAAATAAGAACTAGTTTACATTTTTCTTGAGTGCAGGTGAATACATCTAATGTTTTGACAGTAGAGTGGAAGCAGAGTCTTCATTTTTTATTATTTTTCTTTAAATTGCATTTGATACCAAGGATTTTAATCTTAATTATCAAAAAGCTAATACTACCAAAGATTTTAAGGGCTGAAAAAAAAACACATTTAGAAAGGTTTATAAATTCAGAAACAATATCAACACCTGTAGATGTAATATCTCTAAAGTGCAATCTGCTTGCAACAATAACTTATATATAGAATCCTTCTTTAACCACTTCCTGTCCGGACACTTTTACACCGTTCCTGTCCAGGGCAATTTTCAGCTTTCAGCGCTATCACACTTTGAATGACAATTGCGCGGTCATGCAACACTGTACCCATATTAATTTTTTACCATTTTTTGAGACAGATAAAGCTTTATTTTGGTGGTATTTATTCACCGCTGGGATTTTTATTTTTTTTGCTATATAAATGAAAAAGTCCCAAAATTTTGAAAAAAGTGTTTTTCTTAGAAAATTTACAAATAAATAATATTTCATCATAAATATTGGCCAAAATTTATTCCGTTATCTTTTTAGAAAAAAAAAATATGCCAAATTAGTTATAACCAAAAATTATAATTTTAAACATTTTTTTTTACATTTTTATTTTATTTTTTTATATGTGACATCTTGCTTACTACTTTGCATGTGATCACTGATTGGCCAATCAGTGATCACATTATCGGGACCTCGTACAGAGGTCCCGTCGGACGATCAGTGTTTCACTGTGTCCGGAAGGACACAGCGGGCACCAGATCGCGGTGCTGCGCGCTCCCAGGGAGCGCGCACAACTAGAAATAGCGGGTGCCGTTTATGAACGGCAACCCGCCCCTGGAGTGCCACCGCCGGCACGGAGTGCCACGGACGGCAAGTGGTTAATGATGTATAAGAAAGTTGCAGTGCTAGGAGGGCAAAACCCATGACCGACATCCACCTCCACCAGGAATCATGATGTACACTGAGCAACAATCCAAGCCTGAAGTGCATTTATAGAGGTCAGTCTGACAGCACAATTGGTCTTCCCAGATATATGCTTCCAATACTTTTGGTCTGAAAATTTCCTCTTAAAGGGGATTGTAATGGTTGTGTGCATTAGACCCATGAAAGCTGTAGGAGACATCCATCTTGTTCAGGTCTCAGACGTTTACTTTTCATGAGCCCAGTGATCTTATCCCCTCCCTACTCCTTCAATCTATGGAATCCATAGCCTTAACTTTTAACACACTTCAAAAGAGCCTGTCATATCAACTTAGGGACAGAAGACACCAACACGCAGGTCTTGGTCAAAGCTGTAAACAGCTAATGGAGTCCTGGCAGGATGCCTGTTAGTTTCTAATGACCAAAAAAACTCTACAGATTAACACTTCCCTCTGACCTATTGTAAAACTAGGACAAAATCTGTAATTTCTGTCACACATGGTTTGTAGGGCAATTAAAGCACTAGGAACACATAGCGTGGCGTAAAACATCTACATAGAAAACAGCCAGGCAGGGGGGCCACCTGTCCAAGACCTCTGGCCAATTCACAACTTAACAAAATCCGCACACAATTCATAAAATCCAACAGGACCACAGAAAAAGGAAATGTCAGGACCCCTGACTGTTCTCATTTAACGTCAACCAAGGAACACCGAACCGGATTTGAGAGAGCCATTTTTGCTTGATCAATTGGACTTTGCAAGTATTTGTAATTTTCAACTACTTTTTATTTCTCTGTTACTTTATTGTCTCTTTATTTCTTTCTAACACCTTTTTTCTGTAAATATTTTATTTGCCTCCCTTTGACCTTTTCATTATTAAACTGATTTTGAAACGTGTTAAACTGTCCCTAAGGCTTTTAAAGTGGATGTAAAGGCTCAAGGATTTTTTACCTTCATGCATACTATGCTTGAAGGTGAAAAAACCTTCTGTGTGCACAGCATGCCCCTCTCCTCCAATACTCACCTAAGCCTCCTCTCGATCCAGCAATGTTCACTGGATTCTCGGCTATCCTCAGAACCGTAGGCTACCATAGGCTACCGACCCGGGTGACCATATTTGTATGATATGAGGAAGAAATGGTCAAAGTCACCTGATGTTGTGAGGACTCTGCCCATAAGAACGGGGGTGACCACTTCCCAGCACATAGATCCAAGATACCAATGACACATAAAGCCACACAATGGTGCTTGTAAACATAATACATATGCTTGTAGATACTACACAATCAGGTCACACTCATAGCCCAGAGAGGCACTCTTCAGACACCTCCACTGTTGAATGACAGCATATTGTAGGGCGAATCCAGATCTAATACCAACATGTGAATAAATATATCTTTATAAAAATTGTATATAGAGATATGGCTGTCCCCAAGATCCTTATACTTAATGGAGGTTTCTTACCGCATATACTTTTTTCTTGTCATCTGCCTCATGGAGAAAAAATAAAAGACCACTAGGTGCATAATCAAAAACATCAGGTTGAGGGTGTATAAGGACCATGGAGCATTATATTACCACTAACAGTTGACCGGAATATTTAGTAGCAAGGAAATCTCACAGATGGATTTATTGCACAGGTGGCAACCTATCACAGTACCACACTTGAATTCCCTGAGCTCCTGAGAGCGACCCATTCTTTCACAAATGTTTGTAGAAGCAGTCTGCATGCCTAGGTGCTTGATTTTATACATCTGTGGCCATAGAGGTTATTGGAACACCTGAATCCAATCATTTTGTGGGGCGTCCAAATACTTTTGACAATATAGTGTATATACATATTTACAAAGTTACATAGTTAGTCTGGCTGAAAAAAGACACAAGTCCATCCAGTTCAACCGAAAAAAAATAAGTTATAATCTTATACCTACAGTTGATCCAGAGGAAGGCAAAAAAAAACAGCAAAGCATGACACAATTTGCTGCTGCAGGGGAAAAAATTCCTTCCTGATCCCCTGAGAGGCAATCGGACATTCCCTGGATCTTTACCTATAAATGTTAGTAATCAGTTAGATTCCTGCAATATTCTTTCCCTTTCCTTACACATCAGCTTAACTGTCTACATACAGTATAAACACTAAATCATTATAGGAGAACACATTCACATGTTTTTCTTTCATCATTTTAAAAATAGCTGGTAAAGAACATGTAACATCTCAGCATAGTTTACTTCTTAGCTGATAAGGTTTAATTGATATCTTTAAGCAGAATCCAAAATCATAAATCTCCAATATGAATACTTGGGAAAGATTAAAGTGTTACTAAACCCACAACAGTAAAATCAGTCTGTACAGTATATGCAGTAGAGCATGCTTGTTATACTCACTGTGGAACCTAATGGGTAAATCCACCACACTGTGTAAAAATGTTATTTGATCCTGTCTTCTCTGATTCCTTTCTTCCAGTGTCCCCCTCTTATCTCCTGATAAGACATATCATGTGGAGTCACTCTGCACATGCTCAGTTTGGTGTGTATTGCTAGAGAATTTTTTTTTCCTTGGGAGAGTGCATGTGATCAGTACAGGGCCAATCAGCACTGTCCAGACAGAGGTCATGGGTTCTGCATCCTCCTAGAGCAAAATGAATACTCCTCCTACAAGCTTTAACATGTGCTCGACTGGACACTAAAAGAAGTCACAAGAGTGCTCTAACTGCTGATGAGAAAAGGTATTTAGCAGTTTATATTTACAAACATATTTGTATTTCCATGTTCTGTGTACTGCGGGAGACCAGATATAGTGAATGCAGGGTCCTGGGTTTAGAAACACTTAAATAGTTAAAAAATGGTATATTCTACTGTATAATTGTTTGTGCTCTGAATATAATAGACAGTATTTTAATTTTTATACATAAAAGAAAACTATAATAACTTGGTTCTAGTAGGTGTTTTAATGTTCTTCTCTCTCTCTCTCTCTCTCTCTCTCTCTCTCTCTTTCTCTCTCTCTCTCTCTCTCTCTCTCTCTCTCTCTCTGTGTGTGTGTATATGTATATATATATATATATATATATATATTAATATCTCATAAAAAAAAACATATCTCAGCTATATTGATTTTACAACTACACTCCAAGACAAGATGGTTTTTGAATAGGTTAAACAATTAGGCTGTTGTAAAATAAGGCTGGATATCAAACCTTTTGGATTACTTTCACACTGCACGTATCACAGATGCTTTACCTTTATGAGTTTTGGTACAAGATCAGAATTTTAAGGGGTTATGGGATCATCTTTTTCCCAGTCTGCCGGTTGGACAATGAAGTAGGAGTCACACATTTATCAGGTCATCCCTTACTCTACCTGAAAGCACTTTCCTAGTGTTAAATTAACAACACTAGTCAAAGAAATAGAGCCCTAGGAGTATACTACAAAGCAGAATTCAGGTAATTATTCTAACCATACAGTATTTAAAGATATGTTTAAAAAACAGATTAAAATGGTTTGTTCCTATTACTACCTGGAGCTCCACTTTAAATTTGAATCCTCCCCCAATAAATTTGAATCTAAAAGATACGCTGCAGTACATACATATTTTGTTAAAGCTGTACTTACAAAAGTCTGGCTTCCAATGTTACAGATGTACTTTAAATGTAAAACAGTTCTCTGTATTTTCTCCTGAGGTACCGTAAGTCAAAGAAGTTTCTCAAAAAGAAAGAGGTAAGTAAAAAGAGATACAAAAAATAACAGTAAAGAAACTAAAGATAGGCGCAAGCCCTTCACAAAAATATGTATATGTTTATATTTACACCAAACCAAGACTTTCACATTTTCACATTCTATGGTGGTTCTTTAAAGTAGACAATATGTAGTATTATACTTGGACATAGTTCTTTTATAATAATCATCTAAGGGATTTATTTGACTAATTAATGGAAAATATTTTGGCATGTTTTTTAAACCTAACATCACAAAATCATTATTGTATTTTAGAGGATAAAAGATTGTGCAAACAGCAGTGTTTCGGAACACTTACAATATGGAATGAAAGCTAATCATAGTCTCAGTAGGACCTGACTTCACTGCGGTAACAGAAAAACAAACACTGTTACTGTTCTTGTCAGGAGCCTGAAACAATTGTAGATCTTTCTATGGAAGATAGTATCAGCAAATAATTTCATAATAAACACGTGTAATGTAAATGTCTATCATTTTGTCTAGCTGATTACATGACAATCTGGCACAACGTCTGTATAGAAATAAGAACAAAAACTACACTAAATAATTACACAGTTATTAAAGTTGAAAAAGACTCATGTCCATCAAATTTTCCACCTACAACCCCTGCAGGTTAGGTCTATGGAAAGCAAAACAAAACCCATGTAAAACCATTGTCTCTCAAAGGCAGTCAGGTCAATTCCTTGAATCAAAATATTGTTCTCTTATCCTTTAGTAATTATAACTTTGCATTTTGTTAGTTCCAATAAAATTGCCCGATTGTTTTGCAAACTACTAGCCCATATGGTAAAATATTCCACATAAATCACACTTTTTTTAACCACTTCAATACCTGGTACTTTCACCCCCTTCCTGGCCAGGCCAATTTTCAGCTTTCAGAACTGTTGCACTTTGAAAGACAATTGCGCGGTCATGCAACACTGTACCCATAATACATTTTTATAATTTTTTTCACACAAATAGAGCTTTATTTTAGTGGTATTTAATCGCCACTGGGTTTTTAATTTTTTTTGCTAAATAAGCTAAGAAAATACAGAACATGTTCAATAAAAACTTGTTTTTCTTCATTTCTGTTATATAATTTTGCAAATATTAAGAGATTTGTGGCTGATTCAGAGCACAGACGGGTTCGTGCAGATAAAGGCACATTGAGGAAGATTTCTGCCAGATCCATGCATCAGATCAAGAGAGCAGCTGCTAAAATACCATTACATAGCAGCAAACAGATATTTGAAGCTGCTGGTGCCTCTGGAGTCCCACGGACATCAAGGTGTAGAGTCCTCCAGAGTCTTGCAACTGTGCATAAACCTTCTATTCGGCCACCAATAACCAATGCTCACAAGCAGAAACGGCTGCATTGGGCAGAAAAATACATGAAGACTAATTTTCAAACAGTCCTGTTCACTGGTGAGTGCCGTGCAACCCTGGATGGTCCAGATGGATGGAGTAGTGGATGGTTGGTGGACAGCCACCCTGTTCCAACAAGGCTGCGACGTCAGCAAGTCTGTGGTGGAGTCATGTTTTGGGCCGGAATCATGGGAACAGAGCTGGTCGGCCCCTTTAGGATCCCCGAAGGTGTAAAGATGACCTCTGCAAAGTATGTGGAGTTTATGACTGACCACTTTCTTCCCTGGTACAGAAGGAAGAACTATGCTTTCTGTAATAAAATCATCTTCATGCATGACAATGCACCATCTCATGCTGCAAAGAATACCTCTGCATCAATGGCTGCTATGGGGATAAAAGGAGAGAAAGTCATGGTGTGGCCTCAATCCTCCCCTGTTGCACTTTGAAAGACAATTGCGCGGTCATGCAACACTGTACCCATAATACATTTTTATAATTTTTTTCACACAAATAGAGCTTTATTTTAGTGGTATTTAATCGCCACTGGATTTTTAATTTTTTTTGCTAAATAAGCTAAACAAATACAGAACATGTTGAATAAAAACTTGTTTTTCTTCATTTCTGTTATATAATTTTGCAAATAAATAACCTTTCTTCACAAATTTAGGCCAAAAACCCAAATCAGTGTTTATTAGTTAGTCTGGTAGGAAAGTTATAGAGTCCACAAACTATGCTATATATCTGATTGATCAGATATACAGTTGCAAGAAAAAGTATGTGAACCCCTTGGGATTACGTGGAGTTTTGCATGAATTGGGCATAAAATGTGCTCTGAACGTCATCTAAGTCACAACAATAGAAGAACACAGTCTGCTGAACATAATACTACACAAACATTAGATGTTGCCATGGTTTAATTGCACATAACATGTAAACATTCACAGTGCAGAGAGGAAAAAGTATGTGAGGCCTTAGCTTAATGACTTCTCCCAGAGCTAATTGGAGCCAGGAGTGAGCCAACCTTTACTCCAATCAGTGTGATGATATTGGATGTGTTGCTGACAGCTGTCCTGCCCTTAAAAAACACACACCGGTTTTGGGTTTACTGGTTTCAAGAAGCATTGTCTGATGTGAACCATGCCTCGCAGAAAAGAGCTCTCAGAAGACCTACGATCAAGAATTGTTAACTTGCATGAAGCTGGAAAGGGTTACAAAAGTATCTCCAAAAGCCTTGATGTTCATGTGTCCACGGTAAGACAGACTGTCTACAAAGGGAGAAAGTTTAGCACTGTTGCTACTCTCCCTAGGCGTGGTCGTCCTGTAAAAATGATTGCAAGAGCACAGCGCAGAATGCTGCATGAGGTAAAGAAGAATCCCAGAGTGTCAGCTAAAGACCTACAGAAATCTCTGGCACATGCTAACATTTTTGTTGACACATCTACAATAAGGAAAACATTAAACAAGAATGGAGTACATGGGAGGACACCCCGGAGGAAGCCATTGCTGTCCAAAAAGAATATTGCAGCACGTTTGAAGTTTGCAAAAGAGCACCTGGATGTTCCACAGCACTACTGGCAAAATATACTGTGGACAGATGAAACCAAGATTGAGTTGTTTGGGAAGAACACACAACACTTTGTGTGGAGAAAAAAAGGCCCAGCACACCAACATCAAAACCTCATCCCCACTGTAAAACATGGCGGAGGGAGCATCATGGTTTGGGGCTGCTTTGTTGCCTCAGGGCCTGGATGGATTGTTGTCATTGATGGGAAAATGAATTCCAGAGTTTATCAAGACATTTTGCAGGAAAACGTACGACCATCTGTCCGCCAACTGAAGCTCCGCAGAGGATGGGTGATGCAACAGGACAATGACCCAAAGCATACAAGTAATTCAACAAAACAATGGCTGCAACAGCACAGAATACACCTTCTGGAGTGGCCCAGTCAGAGTCCTGACCTCAACCCGATTGAAATGCTGTGGCATGACCTTAAGAGAGCGATTCACACCAGACATCCCAAAAATAGTGCTACACTGAAACAGTTTTGTGAAGAGGAGTGGTCCAAAATGACTCCAGATCGTTGTGCAGGTCTGATCTGCAACTACAGGAAGCGTTTGGATGAGGTTATTGCTGCCAAAGGAGGGTCAACCAGTTATTAAGTCCAAAGGTTCACATACTTTTTCCTCCCTGCGCTGTGAATGTTTACATGTTATGTGCAATTAAACCATGGCAACATCTAATGTTTGCGAAGTATTATGTTCAGCAGACTGTGTTCTTCTATTGTTGTGACTTAGATGAAGTTCAGAGCACATTTTATGCCCAATTCATGCAAAACTCCACATAATCCCAAGGGGTTCACATACTTTTTCTTGCAACTGTATACCATAAATATATAGATGGCCTATTTCATTTCTTGAGGCCCAAAAACGGCATCCATTGTGTATAATTGTCATGTGCCTTGGGTAGCAGCATTGTTAATCTGGGTGGAGGGGAGTGTTAGATAGAGTAACAGATTTAGGTACACTAACAAACTCCAGCTCACACGTTATAAGCACATACAGCAAACTGTTTTTTTATAATTGGATAAAGGTTTTACATAAATAAATAAATACGTAAATAAATGCTAATCACTGTAAGCATCCTGTCAATGTTAAATGGTTTGTCTCATCCTTCTAACATCTAAAGGACAGCTTGTTCTTTTGAAAAACAACAGACATACTGGATGGATCAACAGATAGAAATAAAATATCTTGAAGATTACCTATATATTCCTGTCTCACAGTCATAAAAGAAAGTAAGTAACAATCTCTCCAAAGGGGAATCTTGCATGTAATCATTGACACCAGAATAGGCATTGTAATGGAAAAATATCTCTTCTACTTCAGCTGTGGTGCTAGGTATACGATTTTGAATATCCTCTACTATTATGACATATAAGACAATCTCCCCCCCTACAGTCAGAAATGTTTTTTCCTATCAGGAAAAGAAAATGTATTCATAGAGCAGGGAAAAATTAGAACAATAGTTTTACTGGTGGCAGTGCCTTCCTGTGACAACCACTCACCCAATGTCTTGCCCTGGGATCAAAGGTAAGGGGAATCATCTCAATGGAGTCATGGACAGAAATAAATCCATGGCAAGATACGTGACTCTTCCCCACTCGATTCAGCAAATAATAGCTGAAATTAAAAGAGAAGTTTAGGTTTGTTTTTTTCTTTAAAAAAAATCATACTTACATAGATCAGTCTGATGGGGCATCTGTAATCTGTGGGTCCTAAGACTGGGAGCTGAGCAATCAAATACCACTGAACGCTCAGTTCTCAGAGCTCCATAAGCAGAGAGCTGGTGACTGTCAGTCACTGCTCTCTGCTTTGTCCCACTCCCCCTTCCTGGAGCGCTGGGCTGTGGAGGGGGAGGGAGCGGCTGGCTCAGGCTCTCCGCAGATCTCAGAGAGGCTGAGCCAGTTGCCGCTCCAGACTCTGGAGTGAATCCGACTTTAAAGTTGAGATCTTTCCCCAGCCTGGACCAGCTGAGTGACGTCAGCCGACAGCAGACTTTAGCCCACTGTCGTCTGAAAACAGGTCACAGGAATGCTGAAAAAATGAACTTTGGCTGTACTTCTCCTTTAAAGTGTTCTAAACCCAGGACCCTGCATTCACTATATCTGGTCCCTCACAGTACACACAACATGGACATTCAATTATTTTAGTAAATATAAACTGCTAAATACCTTTTCTCATCAGCAGTCAGAGCAGTCTTGTGACTTCAGCAGAGCACTGGTTAACCACTTCCGCACCGTCCTATATCAGAAATACTGCTACAGGGCAAAATGTCTTGGCAAAATCAAGTATATATACAGGATTTTGCAGTTCCGGGTAGGGGGCCTTTAGCAGCCTCGACTGTCAGTCACCAGGTCCCAGATGGTGATTCCGCACCGGCACTTGGAAATCGCCGAGTATCACCGACGGGGCAGAGACCTGTGTATAAACAACACAGATCTCTCCCCTGTCAGCGCCTGCACACTGCTTTGTATGGCTCTGCATAGCACAGCCATACAAAGGAGTGTGCTTACAGTGTAAAGCACAAACACAGCACACTGTAAAACAGCACATGGTTAACCCTTTGATCACCCCAGATGTTAACCCCTTCCTGCCCAGTGCCATTATTAGTGTCAGTGCTATTTATTAGCACTGATCACTGTATTGGTGTCATTGGGGATGTCAGAATGCCCGCCGCAGTCCCGCTATAAGTCACTGGTCACTGCCATTACTAGTAAAAAAAATTCCAGTATATATACCTCCATTTGTAAACGCTATAACTTTCACGGAAACCAACTAATTTACATGTATTGGGATTTTTTTTTAGCAAAGACATGTAGCAGATTACATTTTGGCCTAAATATGATGAAATTTGATTTTTTTAAAATTTTTTTTACCAGATATGTTTAATGGCAAAAAAGTCAAAAATATTGTTTTTTTTGCAAAATTATTGTTTTTTTATAGAGCAAAAAATAAAAAACGCGCAGGCAATCAAATACCACAAAAAAAAGCTCTATTTGTGGGGAAGAATCACTGTGCAATTGTCAGTTAAAGTAACGAAAAAAATATCCTTGGCAGGAAAGGGGTAAATCCTCTTGAAGGCGAGCGGTTAAAGCTTGTAGGAGGAGTTTTCTTTCTGCTCTTGGAGGATGCAAAACCCCCTGACCTCTGTCTGGACAGAGCTGATTGGCCCTGTGCTGATCACATGCACTTTTCCAAGAAAAAAAAAAACCTCTCTAGCAATACACACTAAACTGAGCATGTGCAGAGTGACTCCATGTGATATGTCTTATCAGGAGATAAGACGTGGACATTTGAACAAGAGGAGGGACAGAGAAAACAGGATCAAACGGCCTTTTTACACAATGCAGAGGATTAACCCCTTAGGTTCCACAGTGAGTACATCAAGCACACTTTACTGCATATACAGACTGATTTTACTGGTGTGGGTTTAGTAACACTTTATGCTTTAACAGCGTAACCAATAAACTGCTTCTGCACTGCAGGGTTGTCCCTTACAACAACAAACCTTTATCCCTATCCACATTCATCAATACACACTTAGGGAACTGCTTTATGAATGTCAAAAAAATTTTTGCAACATCCCAGACATTTCTACAATTAGTCACCAGTCACACTGCTGCAATTTAAAATCGTGCGATTTGTGTGCAATTTCAGTGTGATTTCAGGTACAATTTCTAAAGACTTTATTGCAATGTGAAGATTTTCAACGATTTCTTGCGATTTGCTTTGCGATTTCCATTATATTCTATGTATGTGAAATCACAATAAACTGCAGAAAAAGTAATGCAAGAACTACTCTAGAAATCACACTGCAGCAAATCGCACATGTTAAGACACTGACATTCACATTCATTAGATGCAATTTCAGGTGCAATTTCAATGCGCAAATCACTCCTGAATTCGCACCAGTATGACTGGGCACTTATGGGTGATTTCACCCTGGCTGAAAGTTAATCTTAATACTACACCCTGTTCCAAATTATTATGCAAATTCTATTTAAGTGTCACAAAGATGAAATATTTTGTTTTTCAGTTTAACTCATGAATGGCATTGTGTGTCAGGGCTCTTTTGATCACTGAAAACAATCTCGGACACCTGTGATAATTAGATTGGCAGGTGAGCCCAATTTAAGAAAAAACTACAAAAGAAGGGTGTTCCACATTATTAAGCAGAGCACCATTTTCAAGCAATATGGGGAAGAAAAAAGGATCTCTCTGCTGTCGAAAGAGTGAAATACTTCAATGCCTTGGACGAGGTATGAAAACATTAGATATTTCACAAAAACTTAAGCGTGATCATCGCACTATTAAGAGATTTGTGGCTGATTCAGAGCACAGACGGGTTCGTGCAGATAAAGGCACATTGAGGAAGATTTCTGCCAGATCCATGCATCAGATCAAGAGAGCAGCTGCTAAAATACCATTACATAGCAGCAAACAGATATTTGAAGCTGCTGGTGCCTCTGGAGTCCCACGGACATCAAGGTGTAGAGTCCTCCAGAGTCTTGCAACTGTGCATAAACCTTCTATTCGGCCATCACTAACCAATGCTCACAAGCAGAAACGGCTGCATTGGGCAGAAAAATACATGAAGACTAATTTTCAAACAGTCCTGTTCACTGGTGAGTGCCGTGCAACCCTGGATGGTCCAGATGGATGGAGTAGTGGATGGTTGGTGGACAGCCACCCTGTTCCAACAAGGCTGCGACATCAGCAAGTCTGTGGTGGAGTCATGTTTTGGGCCGGAATCATGGGAACAGAGCTGGTCGGCCCCTTTAGGGTCCCCGAAGGTGTAAAGATGACCTCTGCAAAGTATGTGAAGTTTATGACTGACCAATGTCTTCCCTGATACAGAAGGAAGAACTATGCTTTCTGTAATAAAATCATCTTCATGCATGACAATGCACCATCTCATGCTGCAAAGAATACCTCTGCATCAATGGCTGCTATGGGGATAAAAGGAGAGAAAGTCATCGTGTGGCCTCAATCCTCCCCTGACCTATTGAGAACCTTTGGAGCATCCTCAAGCAAAAGATTTATGAGGGTGGGAGGCAGTTTACATCCAAACAGCAGCTCTGGGAGGCTATTCTGACATCTTGCAAACAAATTCAAGCAGAAACTGTCCAAAAACTCACAAGTTCAATGTATGCAAGACTTGTGAAGCTGCTATCAAATAAGGGGTCCTATGTTAAAATGTAACGTGACCTGTTAAAATGTTTAAAAAGTTAAAATGTTGTTAAACGTTTGATTGAAATGGCTTTTGAATTCAGTAAATATGCTGCAAACACAACAAATGACAATTTTCAGTTCTTTACAACCTATAAAGTGTTTTGAATTTTACTGTGCGTAATAATTTGGAACAGTGCATTGTAAGTTTTTAATGTTTAACAAAAATCCTGTTATCATTAGGAGGTTTGTTCAAAAAATGTGAATTGTACTCTTAATAGTTGGTAACATGAGAATTATGCTGACTGTTATTTACATCAATTATTTAGGTATATGAGAAAAATATCATTTGCATAATAATTTGGAACAGGGTGTATTTCATTGACATATTCAGCTGACATCTATTGTAATTTATCTAGTGCAAATGCTTCATTTTACTGTTCTAACAACAACATACACGGAATAGACTACCTAGGATGTATGTAAAAAAAAAAAATCACAGTTCCACATCTCATTCCAATGATATACATTGTAAAGCAGAAATTTCTCATATCTCACAGTTATTTCATGTTTAAATGTCATAAATGTATTATATATTGTATATGCAATCAAAATAGATTGTAGCTAACAAGTTACTCAATTTGTAACACAGTAAATTGTGCCTGGAGCCAAGTAACTAAGAATGAGGCATTCATATTACCACCAGAGGAAGCCAAGAACAGTCCAGTTAATTTGATTGAAGGTGTCAAGTGAACCACTGGATAACAGCCATGGATGTTAGCATTTTTTGAATGATTGAACAGAAGATACTTGCACTGAATGTCAAGAGAGGCATATTAATCTAGTCATATCAGAATACAACTAGCGGAGATATATCCAAAAACCAATATACTGTATATTACTATTCAGAGAAATATCAAAATATGTGTCTCTAAATGTCCCTAAATTTTCATCACTACCCTTTCTTTGCTGATTGTAATCTTTTATGTGGGACTTTCATTTCTATAGCGGCTTAGATTTATCTTTGTTCTAATGTTATAAATATAGCTCCTATGAGTACAAATTTGTACAGAGCTTTGTGGTATAAAATAGTAACAGTATTGTAAAGCAGTGAAAATCAGCTGATAGCAGTATGCAAAGTTTAAAACCCAAGATCCCTTCCCTGTGGCCCCCCTTACCTCCTCCCTTGATGGCCCCCTGAATGGTATTTTATTCTCTTTAATTTCTACCCACTTCCAGACTGGACATGTGCAGAATGAAAAATTTTGTTTTGTTTTATTTTAATTCAATTTGTTATTTAAATAATTTAATTTTGTTAAATTTGTTTATTTCATTTAATTTGTTTTTGGAATTTGTTTAGTTTTCAAGTTCAAGAATTCGAATTGGCAATTTAAATTTTAATTCATTCAACTTGAATTTTGGGAAGATGGGTATATTCTATTTTATTCTATTTTATTTAATAGTTTTTTTCTGTTCTATTATTTTATATTCTATTCTCTTCTCTTATTTTCTATTCATTTCTATTCTAATCTATTCGAATTCATATTTATTCTATTCAAAATTTGAATTTCGGGAAAACAGTTATATTCTTTCTGTTTTATTCTATTCTGTTGTTTTTTTTTTATTCTATTCTTTTCTATTTTACTCTATTCTATTCTACTCAATATAACCTTTATTCTATTCAAAATTCAAATTTCGGAAGACAGTTATATTCTTTTTATTTTATTCTATTCTATTATTTTCTATTCTATTCAAAATTATTCTATTCAAAAGTCGAAATTCAGAATACAGATTTAATATTTCTATTTTATTATTATTATTATTTGAATTTGATTTTATTCTATTCAAAATTCGATTTCGTAAGACAGTTATAGTTTTTCTATTTTAGTCTATTCTATTGTTTATTTTGATTCTATTCTATTTTCTATTCTATTCTATATTTTTATATTCTAATCTATTCAATTTATTTCAAAATGATTCTATTTGAATTTCAGAAGACCGTTATATTCTCTTTTATTCTATACTATTGTTTTTTTCTTTTCTATGCTATTCTTTTCTATTCTATTCTAGTCTATTCTATTCAACTTTAATCTATTCGAAACGCTGAATTTGGAAGACAGATTTATTTCTTCTATTTTATTCTATTTGGTTTTTTATTCTATTCTATTTGAATTTTAATTTATTTTATTAAAAATTAGAATTTCAGAAGACAGTTATATTCTTTCTATTGTATTCTATACTATTGTTTTTTTTCTATTCTATTCTAGTCTTATCTATTCTATTCAAATGTATTCTATTTGAAATTCAAATTTCAGTTTCTATTGTATTCTACAGTTTTTTTCTATTAAATTATATTCTTTTCTATGCTATGGTTATTCTATTCTATTCTATTGTTATTCTATTCTTTAAGTGTCTAGTCCATTCTTTTCTATTCTATTCTAATCCATTCTATTCTTTCATGTTATATTCTATTCTTTTTGTATTCAAATTTGATTTGAATTCGATTCAAATTTGAATTTCATTGCATTATTTTGGATTCATTACTATTGTAATTAAAAAATTCAGAGACATCCAAATGTCCGAATAATGAAAAAATCATCCACATTCAAAAAGAAACAAACTACACATGTCTAGTTTGCGCAATGAAGAACTACTAGCTGTAAATTAAAAGACAAATGTGATGTATTCATCCTGTCTTCCAATCACCCAGACACAATGGTCCAAATTCACTTGGTGTCTGGTGTCATGGAAAAGCCTTGATAAAGCCGTATTTAGTCCTCCGCAGAGTTAGACACTGGTTCAAAAAAGTGTCTATATATTTATTTCAAATGGCTATATACAATGCATACATACATACAGTATATCATCATTATACTTATCATTTATACTAATTATACTCATCAGACCTCAGATCAGCACCTCATCCACATGTTACCCCTTTAGACCCCAGATCAACCCCCTCCCTTCCAGAAGTTCCTCCTCCAGACCTCCCCTTTCAATACCTGGTGCAGATACATGGGGTTAAACCTAAAAGAGACCAGTACATGCTTCAGGAATTGGTGGGCATTGTTCAGTGCACCGGAAGTTGAAGTTCCCTAGATTTCTGACAGGATCAATAGGTATTTATTTGCAATTATCAGACAGACATAACAAAATGCTTTCAGCAGACCAACGGGGACTAAAAAGCAAATACTCATTGTTGGAGTGTACAGGTTAACAGTCAGGGCATGTGGAGATATCTTTTTAGCTTGTTAATTATGCTGAAACCTCATGCCAAAATTTGCCAATGTTATCTTTTCAGCATCCAAAAGAACATACCAAACTACAAGACTATCCATGAAGATAGACACTATACCCCTTTAGGTTACTAATCTGAGGTACCCATACTCCTTGGTGGTAGGGAACCAAATGGTGAGGGTATGGGACTAGATCTCTCAATAATAAAAAAAATTAAACAGAATTCTCTGCATTATTCAACCTGAATCAAAGATCAGAAATCTAGTTGATGTTTAAGATATAATGCAAGTAATATTGTCAGTAACTGGACCTTGATGTTCTGATTGTACAAAAACAAGAGCAAAAAAACTCCCTATTTGAATAAGCTTGGGTATTTGTGATTTACCATTATTTGATAAAAAAAATTATACAATTCTTATGATTTTTTTCAGCTGATATCTTATGAAGTCATACTGGTACTGAAACAGTGTGGTGATGATTTTGGCAATCTGGCTAATTGGGTATTCATGTTGGTCAATCTATTGATGGCCTAAATAGTGATGAGCTCAGACGTGTTTGCATCCTGGTCCAATTGTACCTCGCCTATCTCACCAGAATGTTTTCACTGCACAAAGCCAATTATAAGCGTGTAGGGGGGGCTGCAGGTGATGATCGACCTTTCCTTCATGTTTTCCCATTAACTCTTTGGTGTCAAGTCTGGGTCACATAAGAGGACTGTCCCTGGGGTGGGCCCTTCTGAGCTACGCTAAGCACCTTAAACAGGGTAACGTGCCTCACACTTGGAGTAAATTTGTTTGTGCTGTTCCATTAATGTCTAGGGGACAAGGCTGAAGCCACCATCAGGGAACACTTGGCCTTACCCACTTGTCCTCCTGCGGATTTACCCCCCTTCCTAACCAGGCCATTTTTTGCATTACGGCGTTGCGTTACTTTAACTGACAATTGCGCGGTCATGAAACACTGCATCCAAATGAAATTTACATCCTTTTTTTTCCCACAAATTGAGCTTTCTTTTGGTGGTATTTGATCACCTGTGTGTTTTTATTTTTTGCACTATAAAAAAAACGACAATTTTGAGAAAAAACAATATTTTTGACTTTTTGCTATAAAACATGTCCAATAAAAAAATGTAAAAAATTTAATTCATGCCAAAATATATTCTGCTACATGTCTTTACTAAAAAAAATCCCAATACGTGTAAATTAATTGGTTTACATGAGAGTTATAGCATTTACAAATGGCTGTGTATATATACTGGGTTTTTAAAATTTTTGTAATGGCAGCAATCAGCGACTTATAGCGGGACTGCAGAAGACATTCTGACACTGGGGGGAACTGACTTGGTGTCACTGACATCCCCAATGACACCAATACAGTGATCAGTGCTAAAAACAAACACTGACACTGTACTAATGGCACTGGGCAGGAAGGGGCTAACATGAGGGACGATCAAAGGGTTAACTGTGTGCTGGGAGTGTTTTACCAGGGGGCGGTGTCAGTGTGCTTCACTGTAATCACACTGCTTTGGATGGCTGTGCTGTGCACAGCCATCCAAAGCAGTGTGCCCTAGCTGACAGGGAGGAGAACTGTTAGTAAACAAAACAGTTCTCCTCTCCATCGGAGATCCTTCAATCACCAGGCGCCAGCGAGTAAACACCGTCCAGGACCCGTGATTGACAGCCATGTCTGTGAATGGTGGCGCGGGTAGGGCGCACACGCGGCTTGCGCGCGCCCTCTAGCCGGAAATGCAATGTATAGATACGTGATTTTGCACACCCATACCACCCTGTAGCAGTATTTCTTCTATAGGGCAGTCCAGAAGCGGTTAAGGTGGCCCTCCAACTTTATAGATGACCATACACTGTGTACACTGAGCAATCCCTGTCCTCATTTCAATGTACACCTTCACTATGACTGTTGCATTTAGGAGGGACATGCTTAGGCTGCACCTAAGTTAAATTGCAATCCGCTTACAAGTGGCTGAGACAATCCCCACCCTGCAGCTACACATATGCGGAGCTGCAGGGTGTTGAATGGCTCAGCTGCTTATAATCAGCTTTGTGCAGTGACAGCTTTCTGGTGGGTTTGGACTAGGATCCAAACATGCTTGAGCTTGTCCCTAATTGCAAAAAAGTATGAACATCTGCTCCTAGGGCTCGCTGACACTAGCATGGTAAAACATGTGCATCACTGCAATGTATGGTAATGCAGCTTATACACAATAATGTGTCACAATGCTATTCATTTTGACTGGCACCCAAACGCACACATTGCAGTGCATCATAATGTATGATGTTTATTCCTGTTTCCTAGGCAATCCTTTACTCTTTAGCATAACAAATATATATACATTATATTGCCAAAAGTATTGGGCCAGCCCTCCAAATCGTTGAATTCAGGTGTTCCAATCACCTCCACGGCCACAGGTGTATAAAATCAAGCACCTAGGCATGCAGACTGCTTCTACAAACATTTGTGAAAGAATGGGTCGCTCTCTGGGGCTCAGTGAATTCAAGCGTGGTACAGTGATAGGTTGCCATCTGTGCAACATGTCCATCCATGAAATTTCTTTCCTACTAAATATTCCACAGTCAACTGTTAGTGGTATTATAATAAAGTGGAAGCAACTGGGAACAACAACTCCTCAGCCACAAAGTGGTGGGACACATAAAATGACAGAATGGGCTCAGCGCATGCTGAAGCGCACAGTGCGCAGAAGTCGCCAACTGTCTCCAGAGTCAATAGCTAAAGTCCTCCAAACTTCATCTGACCTGCAGATTAAAACAGCAACAGTGTGTAGAGAGCTTCAGGGAATGGGTTTCTGTGGTCAAGCAGCTACATCAAAGTCTTACATCACCAAGTGCAATGCAAATTGTCGGATGCAGTGGTGTAAAGCACACCGTCAATGGAGAAGTAGAGACGTGTTCTCTGGAATGACGAATCACGCTTCTCTGTCTGGCAATCTGATGGATGTGTCTGGGTTTGGATGTTGCAAGGAGAATGGTACTTGCCTGACTGCATTGTGCCAAGTGTAATGTTTGGTGGAGGGGGTTTATTGTGTTATGGTTGTTTTTCAGGGGTTGGGCTTGATCCTTTAGTTTCAGCAAAGGGAACTCTTAAGGCGTCAGCATACCAAGACATTTTGGACAATTTCATGCAGCCAACTTTGTGGGAACAGTTTGGGGATGGCCCCTTCCTGTTCCAACATGACTGCACACCAGTGCACAAAGCAAGGTCCATAAAGACATAGATGAGTGACTTTGGGGTGAAGGAACTTGACTGGCCTGCACAGAGCCCTGACCACAACCTGATAGAACACCTTTGGGATGAATTAGAGCGGAGATTGTGAGCCAGGTCTTCTCATCCGACATCGGTGCCTGACCTCACAAATTTTGGAAGAATGGTCAAACATTCCCATAGACACACTCCTAAACCTTGTGAACAGCCTTCCCAGAAGAGTTGAAGCTGTTATAGCTGCAAAGGGTGGGCCAACTCAATACTGAACCCTATGGACTAAGACTGGCATGCCAATAAAGTTCATGTGCATGTAAAGGCAATGGATTTTAGCACAGTCCCAATATTTTTGGAAATATAGTGTGTATATACCTATATTTATATATATATATATATATATATATATATATATATATATATATATGTGATTTTGTTTAATAAAATACCAAAATTGTCCCACTTGGATTTCTACAAAAGCAAGAAGCAAACCAATTGACCTGGCACATACCACTGCTTGATAAGATGTAGATGACAATATACTCAACTGTTTCTGTGTTTACCAGAGTACAATGTAAAGGTAACCTTTGCAAGAAAAGTTCAGGCTGCAGTTTCTATCCTCTTCTTTAAATATGTTAGGTATTTGGCTAACATTCTGATTCTCTGTATCATACTTCTTGTATGGATGGGTAAGCAAACCAATTGTGTGAATGTGCAGTTGCATAAGCATCTTGGTATGTAGGGTCCCCTTTATACTAAATGTGAGTCAGATGGGTGCTAGAGCCCCCCTAGACACCTTTTGAACTGGGAGTACAGAGGGAGTTCACTGGCTGACTCCATTACATATTATGAACAACAAGAGAGTTGAGGGTACCATAAAGATTACTAGAAAGCTAGGCATGGGTCTATGACTCAATTACTGAAGCATCGCATAGCCAAGCAGCTATTTTTATTTTTTTCAAAAGGAGCTAAGCAATGGCAAACACTATGGGGGAGATTTACTAAAGGCAAATAGATTGTGTAATTTGCAAGTGCAGTTGCTCCATATCTTAGTAAACGAGGGGAAGCTCTTCTGACTTCCATCATCCAGTCATGTGCAAGTAAAAATGCAGTTTTTTTTTTATTTGGCTTGCATGTGATTAGCTATTCTTTGCAAAGTAAAGCTTTGCCTCATTTACTAAGCTTTGGCACAACTGCACTGTATAAAATGCAGTCTATTTGCCTTTAGTAAATCAACCTCTATATGTCTTTAATGATGATAGTTATGAGAAAAATATCTAGGCTGCCATTTCTGATCTCTCCTTCTAGTTGTTTGCCTGTTATAATGATTCTTTGGGCTCAATACTCTGATTACTTGACTTAGAACAAGTGTAGATATAATGATTTCTGCAAGGTGCAAGCCTGTCCGTGGTCATTTGAAACCTCCAAAGACATGCTGGTAGGTTAACTGGCTCCTGTCTAAATTGGCCCTAGTATGTGTATGTATGAATGTAAGTTAGGAACCTTAGATTGTACACCCCTTGAGGGTTAGGGACTGATGTGAATGTACAATATATATGTAAAGCACTGCGTAAATTGACGGCACTATATAAGTACCTGTAATAATAATCATAATAATAATTTGAAACACAGAACCACAGAAGGAGTGGCAGACCAAATAGTAGAGGTTAGTACTGCCTTTAACAATGGTACTATTGATGATTGACTGATCCACTTATTTTTTACCCATTCAGATTAATAGAGAATAAATCCATTGTACTGAGTCTATTTAAGTTCTGTCTAGATCCTAAGCCCTGATGAAGGGGGAGTGTTTTGATCCTCAAAATGTAAAACCATTACTGTAGGGGAATAGTATGCAGAGCAGGAAAAAAATAGTGAAAACTTAATTTAAACAATAAGTTAAAAAAAATTTGCTTTGATATCACTTTAAGTAGAAGATAAACAAAAATAAAGTCCAATTCCAGCCACAGAATTTTTTCCAAATTCCTAAAGCAGAAAAGTTACCTCTTGTAATGGGGTGTAAAATACTTACAGGGTTTTTGTTTATAATCTGTTCATTAGCTGGAAAATATTACTGTTAGCTTCGAACTTCCAGCACTACAGGTATGAGGGCTGTTTCCCTTACTTTCTGTTATAAAATATATCAAATAAAAATAGCACTTTACGAAGCATCCCAAAATGACCTTTTTTGGAAAGTGGACATCCCAAGGTGATCTTATTTTATGGCATAATATTGTGGAAATGAAGAAACATGCTGATATTGATATGGCTAAGCTGTGGTGAGCCTTTAAAAGTTGCCCACTAAAGCCAAGTGCAAGTTGTTTTATTGGTGGAAGAAAGCTCCCTGGTAGATGAATTTGCTGAAATTGCATTGCCTGCAACAGCTAGATGTCATATTAATACAAAATACATTAACACCACCCTACCAATCCCAATTATTATTAATTAAACACATTAAACACCCCCCTCAAAAAAAACAAATCCCACAATTATTGGTGGTCAGTGGCATTTTAAGACCCCCAACCCCATATCACCCATATCATCAGTGGTCAGCCATGCTTTAAAGCCCCCCCCTTACCATCACATTACAGTCATGGATTCATTTATTTTTTCAAAATGTTTTCCTTTTTTGTTTTATATATTATTAATAGAAAATCCAGTGCTTAGTAAATACTACCAAAAGAAAGTCTAAAAAAAATAGTAAAAAAAACTCATTTGAATGCAGTGTTTAATGACTAAGTAATTATGAGTCAAACTAACATGGTACTGATAACTAAAAAGTGGCCTGGTAATGAACGGTGTGATATATGCTGGTCTTGATGTAGCCAATGCTGTTTTTCGGTTATTGCAGCGCCTCGTTGCAGTACTGTGATTGGTTTAGAGTGGGTAGTATATGAGGCAGTGCAGCTGTGCTGCTTAGCACTTGCTGAGGAGTTGTCAGTCTGACAGGCAGCTGCAAAGCTTGCACCAGTGATTCCCACTGATTTTTTAAATCTCTGCCAATTTCGGATTGTGATTTGCTATTGTGAATATTTTTTATGTATATTTAGCTAATATATCTATCTATTTATATACATTCAGGTATCTAAAAAACAATCAGGATGCCACATTGGACTGCAAGAGGGCACTCATGGCACAACCCCCATGAAATCCCATATCATCAGGGGGATGGCCCAACTGGTAAGTTTATCATAACATAATATGAATTGTTTTCAACCCTTATAGAATAATAACTGACTTTTGCCTTTACATTATGTAGGAACTCTATGTTTAAATAAGCCCCTTCCCCTTTTCTGTCCCCAAAAAAACAGCAGTAATTACTGTAATAATGAAATTGTGGGTAAAATATCATAAGATAGTGAAATGTGGGTAAAATATTGTATGTATGGTGTTTTCCCCCTAATTACCTTGCTGATCCTGCCTACAGATCGAAATATTTCTGTGGCTGCCCAAGATGTCTTCCCAAAAATTTTCAAAATCAACCCCCCTCCTTCAAGTCCTCTCCCCTCCCAAAGCACCCAACCAGCACATATCCTCTTAACCCCACCTCCCAAAATAATTACCCTAAGTGTACACTCTTGTTACTTGCCCCCTCCACCCCCTTACTGGTCACTGTGCTCCCCCATCCCCTGTAATTCTCCATCCGTAGTAAACTCACTGCAGACTTCAGATCATCAGCACAGCTCATGCAGAGCATTGTCCCTCCTCCCTGGCTCCTCCTCCTCCTGCCTGTGCACATGCAAATGTCTAATGGACTATGGGATTTGTAGTGTGCATACAGCAATATACATGCTTACTCTAAACAAAGGGAAATGAGAGGTTTGGGAGTTCATAAGGGCATTTCAAGGAGGTTGAAAAACACAGTAAGAAACAATTTCATGAAAAATAGATTACGCAGCTTTTAAGTAGTGGATGTTTACGGATTGTTTTTACACCCAGAAAAACGTATCTAACCTCTAACAACCCGTAAAGCTTAGCTGTACCTTTATGAGCAATGTAAGGTTTTGGTATATGGCTCCAAAGTACGGACTGCAGGAGTAAAAATAATGTACAGAATGCATAAGTCAGGAATGGATAATGTACAGATTGCAGGGGTACTGTGTATGTAATATACAATGTGCAGGAGTCAAGAGTGGGTAAGGAACAGAGTACAGAGATCTGGAGTATATACACCTAAGTAGACAGCAGTACTCCCAGGGCCGTGGATAAGAGAGTTCCACCAGTCATCCTGTAGGGGGCCCAGGCAGCAGGGTGCATCAGATGTGGGCAAGGAGGGTGATCGACATGGGGTGGGGGGGGGTCAATTACTGCAAATGATCCCCAGTATGGCTCTCTCTGCCATACAGGGGATCAGTTCCAGAGATTGCTTCCCCCACCGCAGCACTGATCACCCTCCCTGTCCACCGTTTCCCACTCGCCCTAGGCCCCCCTATCCATGCAGTGCTTCCAGCTTCTCTCCTTCCCGCTATCAGGTGCATGCATACAATATAATCCTTCAGGATGGAGAGTGGGAGAAGGGTTTAGTAACTATGTCAGATTTACCAGCCCCTTCCTTTCCTGAATGAGCACAATGAGTGATCGGTACTGTTCACTCAAGGTGTGCATTCATAAATGAAGATTAGTAAACTGTGTTTATTTGAGAGGGGGGGGGGGCTTGTCAGGTTGGCTGTATTGGGCCCCATGGTTTTCTAACAGCAGCCTTGAGTGTGACGGACACGATGCCTGACCCCTACCCTCACCAACTCGTGACAAAGGACCACCCAATCTCACACGGTGCTGTCACTTGTGTAGCAAAGCAACTCTCAGCTGCACCCTGCACAAAGATTTTCCAGCTTGTGAGAAGCACTTTTTCATCTGGATATTTGGTGTTTTGAATGTGAAATTTATATGCTATGTTTATATTTTAGGTTTTGGGAGGAGAAACTGAGAATCTTTGAATCTTTTCAGTTGAAAACATTGGATATTCACACCAATTGGAATGTGGACACTCTGGACATTTATGTTGACTAAAATATGTATTGCCTATTTATACACTGTCAGTGGGTTGTATTAGCACTATAACACTGCACTATGTTATTTATTATTTAACATATTTTTGTTTATTAACCAAGTGCTGGCTAGCTATGTATAGTATATTTATTGCCTCATGCACATGGGGCATCTGAATAACCCCCTCTGAACACCATAACTGCTGACAGGAAAAAGCGGCATAAAAAACAGTTTAATTGCTAAGTATTGCACACATGTAATGTGTGTTTGAGCCTTAATACATTCTATTGGCCAAACTATTATTTATTCTGCCCATTAGAATGTGTTAATGCACAATTTTTCTGAGTGTGGATATTCTGGACACATATTGACTTATATGTACTGTCTATTTATACACTGTTAATGGGTTTTATTAGCACTATAACACTGCACTATGATATTCACTATTTATTAAAACTTCATTTGTTGTTATTACAGCCAAGACTCCCCTGTAGCTTACAGGACTCGTTCCAGAGCACTACATCAGGAGAGAAGAGAGAACACTATTCCTAGACAAAGAAGTAATTCTCCAAGAGAACGCATCATTGTTGCTGAACAGAGAGACTACCAGCCAGTGACCAGCAGCACGAGGACTGGCCCATCTGTGCCATCTGCTCCCAGCAATTCCATTCAGGCTGCATCGGACAATGGATGGAGCAGAATTTTACTTGTCCCCTATGTTGGGCCCTTTCAAGTACATATCATATGCCTTTTACTCCATAATATAAAACTTTTACTATTGCTGAAAAGTGATTGTTCATAGAATTGACTTTTTATATTGTAATTACTTAAGCATATTTCTGTTCTTCTACAGGTTGATGATGAAAGGATTGATGATTGGGATCCAGCCAACCCAACAGATGATGAATTTGGGGCCCTTCTGTTCTCCTTTGAGTATGGCATGGATGGTATTCCCCCTCTGGTTTTCTATTAGTTACTGATCTAACCTATTTTTTTTTTGTTTTCAACAGAACTGGAGATCATCTGCAAAAATGGGGTGACATAAAAATTAGACCTTCTACAATTTTATTCTCCAGGGTGTCTGCTCAAATAATATATAATGTTTCGAGGCTTTATCTAACCCTCAGGCCTAAAATTATTTTTTAAACCAGTGTGCAAAAATGGCTCTGATAGCAAAAGGGTTAATAGCAGGATATTGTAATAATTAGGGATGAGCTCACAGTTCAGTCCTCTCCTTAACAACCACTGACTTCACCTGGCCTATTCACTTACATGGCCAGGAAGGCCCAGCCACAAAAGCAAATGGGCTGGGAAAGGAGCTATACAGCATTAGCTAAATAAAGCGACATGCAGTGCCGGATTACCAAATAGGAAAAGTAGGCACCATCCTATGGGCTCTATGACACTTAAGGTCCTGTTAATGGATCAAATTAACATTTTTTGGATCTTGAAAGAAAATTACAATGAAGCTTTCTTAAATTGTTTACAAAAGATAGAAAAAATGAATCATCTCAAAGAAACAAAAACTTTAAATGAAAGACTCTATAGAGAAAATACTGTATTAATGTAATGTGCCTAATAACAACCTAAAGCACATAACCCATAGACATCAGGTTCATATTGCAATTTGTCTCTTAACCACTTGCCCTACTGAGGATTTACTTCCTGACCAGGCCATTTTTTGCGTTACGGTGCTGCGTTACTTTAACTGACAATTGTGCGGTCATACAACGCTGCACCCAAATTAAATTTACATCCTCTTTTTTCCCACGAATTGAGATTTCTTTTGGTGGTATTTGATCGCCTATGCATTTTTATTTTTTGTGCTATAAAAAAAAAAAGGCTGACAATTTTGAGAAAAAAACAATATTTTTGACTTTTTGCTATTAAACATGTCCAGTAAAAAATGTAAAAAATCTAATTTTGTCATAAATTTAGGCCAAACTGTATTCTGCTACATGTCTTTGCTAAAAAAAATCCTGATACATGTAAATTAATTGGTTTACGTGAAAGGTATAGCATTTACAAATGGCGGTATATATACTGGGATTTTTTCTTTCTTTTTTATTTTTACTAGTATTGGCGGCGATTAGCGACTTATAGCTGGACTGCAGGACCGTGGCGGGCATTCTGGGGGGAACTGACTTGGTGCCACTGACATCTCCAGTGACACCAATACAGTGATAGGTGCTATAAACAAACACTTACACTGTACTAATGGCACTGGGCAGGAAGGGGATTAACATGAGGGGAGATCAAAGGCTTAACTGTGTGCTGTTTTACTATGTGCTGTATTCGTGTGTGCACAGCCATCCAAAGCAGTGTGCACAAACTGACAGAGAGGAGAACTGTTTTGTTTACAAACAGTTCTCCTCCCCATCAGAGATGCTCTGCAATCACCAGGCGCCAGCAAGTAATCACCGGCTGGGACCCAGTGATTGACAGCCGTGGCCGCAAATGGCAGCACGGGTAGGGCGTGTGCGCACCTAGCATGTGCAAAATCACGTATATATACATGATTTTGCACATCCTTGCCGCCCTGTAGCAGTATTTCTGCTATAGGGCGTTCGGGAAGCAGTTAGCCTCCTGCCAACCTGCTCACAATGGATGTACTGCGAGTAGGTGCAGATGTACTTCCTGGTTTGGTGGCATGCATGCATGCACCCTCTGCTAACCCATGCTCTGATTGGATACAGCATACGTTTGTCAGGAGATTTCAGCCAATGATTTTGACTGGTCTTTCTGATCATTTTTTGGTTCAGGAAGAAAAGAAAGGCAGACCTGTGTGAGTAGAAACCGCACATTTGCACCTAAATACACCTGTTAAGTATATTTAACCCTTTGATTGCCCTCTGTTTGCCCTTTGATAGATGTGTCACCCAGCCAGTGCCATTAGTAGTGTCATAATACAGTACTGATCACTGTATTAGTGTCACTAGTGACATCAGATAGTGTCAGAGTCAGTTAGTGTCCCTCCCTGTCAGTTAGCACTAGGTTGCCATTACTAGTACAGTGCCTGTACGGATCAGTATCTTGATCACAAAAATAACTATACTAGTGCCCCTAATAGTATAAAGTCCCCACAAATGCAGTGTTAGGAGGATCAGTCCTGATCACTGCCAGCACTTACATTTAGCCCCCCTACAAGTGCACTGTCAATATAATTTTTCTGATCACTGCCACCTCTGATACATTGTCCACAAAACTGCAGTGCTAGCAAGGTCAGGCCTGATCTCTGCTAGCAGTTAAGTCTATTTCTAGTGGTCAAGCAATCCCTATTTGCTATCCAAGAGCTCTTTTTTCATAGCCGCCACTAGGTACCTGTAAATTTAGTGACCAAAATATCCCAAAAAAGGTACACTAGTGAGGAGGCCTACAGGATTTTGAGCATGACAGATGAGAGCAGGGGCGGACTGACCATTGGGGAACTCGGGCACTGCCTGAGAGCCTGGGGTCAGTAGGGGGCCCCATGAGATGTCCCTGGTACCTTTCATAGGCTTTTTTGGGTGTGGTTTGAGTGTGGGCAAGGACACAGGGGCCCCATGATCCCCTATTGCCTGGGGCCCCATGAGTTGTCAGTCCGCCCCTGGATGAGAGTGAAGGGGAAGCCTCACTGTGAGAATCAGGCTCTGAATATTAACTTGTAGAAAGCAACCACACCCTAACAGCTAGTTCAGACAATGGTGAAGAGGTCCCTACTAAAATCATACATACACAACCCCATGTTGCTGAAGTGCTAGAAACACATGATTATGCTCATATGCAGCAGGGTGCAAGTACTAGCATTGCACTACCTTTTGGTGATCTCACAAACACCAGTGGCATAGTATATCCTGACCTTTAGACACCAGCGATACAGTAATTCATGATGAAGTGAGGAGTACCAGTGCAGTACAAGATTGTGGGGTGGCTAGCACCTGTAGTGTATTACAACCATAGCCACCAATAGCTCAAGCACAGGCTCGTGGAGCCCATAGTAGCCTTCAAGAGGTTCTTGCAAACCCTATTTGGCTGCCACAGATTGAGCAGCACCTGTTATCCCCCCATTCACAGCCCAGCCCCAGCTTCAGGTGGAAACAGCCAACTTAACAACACCCTTTGACTTTTTAAAGCTTTTTTTTCCCCAAAGACCTCTAGAATCTGATTGTGGACCAAAGAATCATCATATACCCATATTCTTTGCTGCAATTGCCAGTAGAAGATATGTGAAAATAATGCATTTTCTGCAATTCAGTGATAATACCCTCTGTCATCCCTGGGGTGACCCTGACTATGATCAGCTCCACAAAATGCAGCCCCTCATAAATGCCCTGTCCCAGAAATTTGCAGATGTGTATACACCCCCAAAAAATCTGCATAGACAAGACCCTTGTACATTTTACTGGCCGCACTGTGGTGAGATCGGTCACCGGCTGTGTTCCTCGGACAAAGCCGAAGACAGATCTGTGTACCAGCCCCGTTGCCAGTGCCATGTGACCTGCTGTGACCAATCACAGCAGGTCACATGACAGTTGTAAACAATGGATGGCTTCCTTTCATGCCATCCATTGTATACAAGTGTGTCTAGCTGTGAATGGTCACAGTGATCACATGCACAGGCTGGGCCAATCACAGCCCATCTGTGTCAAGTGATTAGCCATGGCCAATCACAGCTAATCACAACAAAAAGACCTGAATGATTTGAATGAATGAACCTGAATTTCATTTCAAGAAATTCTTTGCTATAAGCAATCAAATTGTGAAAAAAAAAAAAATACTGATCACTTCCCCAAAGTAGTACAATATTACTATGGTAACATTATACTACTCTGGTCATCGTGCAATATGGAAAACAAATCTTAATAAATTGAAAAAAGTATCAATTTTTAATTTCTTAATTTTCCAAAACATTTAGGACATCTGTACTGTTCTGACATTTTTGGGCCTCAAGAAATTAGATTGGCCATCAGTACTTCAGGATTGATCAATTTTCAGATATGTCCCAGAGTTTGTGAACTCTATAAATTTCCTACAGACTAAATAATAAATACCGATTTGGGTTATTTGCCCCAGGCAATAGGGCATCATGGGGCCCCTGTGTCCTTGCCCAAACCTATGAAAAAGGTACCAGGGGCATCTCATGGGGCCCCCTACTGACCCCGGGCCCTCGGGCAGTTTGCAAATGGTCAGTCCGCCCTTGGAGAGGGCAACAGACTATACATACCAATTTAAAATTTATGTGACAGTCAAGTGGAGCCCCCAGATGTCCAGACTACATAGGGAGTAGTGGCAGGATAGTGTGGGACTTGTTCTAACCCTTGCTCCATAAGGGGTACCATTGGCACGCAGACAACTTTTATGCAAGGGTGACACTTTTTAGACATTTGTCATGAAAGAGATTGGCTACCGTGGTACTATGCGACCTAATTACAGGGGCTCCCCCCAACAGCTCGTTAACACCCCACTTACAAAGAGGGAGAAAGCCTACTTGAACTAGACATGTTCAAAATGAAAACATTTGTTTAGTTGCATTTCGATTAATTATTTAAATAATTTTGTTTCGATAAATTAATTTAACTCATTTAATTTGTCATAATTTGTTTTGTTTTCAATTTTGATTTGATTCTGTGTAAATTCAATTAGACCAAATTCGAATTATAATTTATTAAATTTGAAATTCAAATTTCAAGAAGATGGTTATATTCTATTTTATTCTATTATACTTTATTGTTTTTTTTCTATTCTATTCTAGTCTATTTTATTCTCGTATTTTCTATTCCTTTCTATTCTATTCTAATATATTCAAATGTGAATTTGTTTCTATTAAAAATTCAAATTTTGAAAGACAGTAATATTTTTTCTATTGTATTTATTAATTTCAGATACTTATATAACTTACATAATGTCAATTTATGCAGTGCTTTACATATATATTGTACATTCACATCAGTCCCTAGGGACGTACAATCTAAGGTCCCTAACTCACATTCATACATACACATACTGAGGCCAATTTAGACAGGAGCCAATTAACCTACCAGCATGTCTTTGGAGTCTGGGAGGAAACTGGAGTCCCCGGAGGAAACCCATGCAAGCACAGGGAGAACATGCAAACCAATGACCCTAGTACTGCCAGGCATAAGTGCTAACCATTTAGCCACTGTGCTGCCCTTATTCTATTCTATTGGTTATTCTTTTCTATTCTTTTCTATTCTGTTCAAATTTGAATTTATTCTATTCAAAATTCGAAGTTCGGAAAACAGTTATATTCTATTTTATTATATTCTATTGGTATTCTATTCTATTCTTTTCTGTTCTACTCTTTTCTAGTCTATTCTAGTCTAATCTATTCTATTTAAATTAAAATTTATTTTATTCGGATTCAAACTTCAAATTCAGATTCAAACTTCGAATTCAAATTCAAACTTCGGAAGACAGCTATATTCTTTCTATTTTATTCCATTCTTTTCTATTCTAATATATTCTATTTGAAATCGAGATTGTTCTATTCGAAATGTGATCTTTGGAAAACAGTTGTATTCTTTTTATTTTATTCTATTCTATTATTTTTTCATTTCTATTCTAGATTATTCTATTCAAATTTGAATTTATGCTATTTGAAACTCGAATTTCTGAAGACAGTTATATTCTTTCTATTTTATTCTATTCTATTGTTTTTCTATTCTATTCTATTCTATTTGAAATTCCTATTTCGGAAGACAGTTATATTATTTCTATTTTAATCTATTCTATTGGTTTTTCTACTCTTTTCTATTATATTCTTTTCTATTATATTATATTCTTTTCTATAATATTCTATTGTTTTATATTCTAATCTATTCTCTTCTTTTATATCGTATTCTATTCTATTTTAATGTTTTTCTATTCTATTTTTATTCTATTCTTTTATGTTCTATACTATTCTTATTGTATTTGAATTCAATTCAAAATTTTCGTTTCATTATTTCGGATTCATTACTATTGTTATTCAGAAATTTGGAGGCATCAGAATGTCCGAATAGTAAAAAATGTGTCTGAATTCGAATTCAGAATGAAACGAACTGCATTTGCCTATTCCAGGCCAAGCCTTTTCTGACACTTGTTTACATGTATCAATGAGTATTTTTTGCTAGAAAATTAGTTATAACCCCCAAACATTATATATTTTTTAAAACAGAAGCCCATGACAATAAATTGGTGGGTTTTACAATTTTGTGTCTCATGGTATTTGGCCAGCAGGGAAAAAATACACTTTTTTTAACCTTAATGCAAAGAAACACAATACAGAACCTAATTTTTTGTAAAATGTAAAAGATGATGTTACCCCCAGTAAATAGATACCAAACATGTCACACTTTAAAAGTGTGCACGCCCATGCAACAGCGATAGACGATGTAAATTTTATTATCCAAGAGCAATGCTTTAAAAGTCTTTACAGATTACCACTTTAGGTTTACAGACGATGTGCTACAATTACTGCCCATGATCTGATTTTTGCATTGAAACCTGGATGGGAGAGCCCAAGCAAGCCAAAGAAGGAGGAGGGAGGGGTACCCTCCTGCTGCTTGTAATAGCAATTGAGTGGCTAGTTAGCCACCATCCCTGTACAACCACCCAAAGTCGAGAGACATATGGGTATGACGCTGGACTAGATGTGGTTACCTTTTGCTTATGTATTCTGGCCTGTCACAGGTCACTCTGGGTCCTCTTCCTCTTTGATGTTTACCTGGTGGTGTGCAGTCCTGGGTGATGCAGAGTAGTGATGAGATGTATGTACCTGGGTTTGGTTTGAGCAGGATTTGGTTCAAGTGCTAAATTCAAACCCCATTGAAGTCAGTAGTAGCTGAAGGCTGAAAAACAGATCTGGACATTTTCTGAGCTACTAGGCAAAGGACTGTCAAACAAATGAAATGGGGATTTTGGACACTGTCCAGAGGGACACGTACCAATCTGCTCTCCAGCTTGTGAGCAATGCCAGCTATCTGTTATCCTTCTGTCCAGCTCTCCAATGCAACTCGATCCGGTCTGGGTCCACTGAGCCCTGCACCAGCATTCATCACTTGTCCTCCTCTCACAGTCTCTTCCTTGCCTCCCAAAAGTTCCCAGACTTTTGGTTATATAGGCTCCCGCAACTTCGCCAGCTCCTTTGGGAAATGTAGTCTGCTTTCAGTCTGTCCATGCCCAACAGTCCTGCCTTCAGCATACAAGTTCAAGGATACCTGGCTATACCCAAATTTGTAGTAGCGAAACGGAGGAACACCGCCATCTTGTGGTGAATCAACATCCTGCAAACAGTACAATGTGTTACATCAGTTTGGCTGGGAGAGTTTTTAGTAATGCTTAACATCCCTAGCAGTCTGATTATGTCAGTATTTCTGTGCTCAAAGCGGTACATTTTTTTGCATGGAAATATGTAGTTTCTTATTGTAGGCCTGTAATTTTTAGGAATAACTCACTGAAATCTGTCCGAACAAGAGTCTAGAAAACATCCCGGGTATGTTAAAATTTGAAACACAAAATCATAAATTATAATTTAATAAATAATCATAAAAAATAATATAATAATAAATTAATTCAATAATATAATCAAACCAAAAACACTGAAATTTGAAATAGAGCGCCAAGTTCACACATCACTGAGCAAAGTCGCAAAATCGTTTTCAGTGTCTGATGACGAATTTCCCCACGAATCATTATCACTCAATTCTGCAAATAGTTCTGATTTACTATCGCTGTTCTCTAGCTGGTCTAAAACCGATTTTGACCTAAAGGGACGCTTTTTGGACACCATGGACTTTTCTCAGAAAAGAACAGTAAAAATGCAGGCAGGGCACAGGACAAAGCACTAGGGAAAAAATGTATGTGAAATGGTTTGATACAGTAATGTTTTACTATGTGATTTTAGTGTATTTAGTGAATGTCACTTTTTGACATTTTTAAATTTCCCGCCAGTTCCGTCCCCGTACGTCCCGACGTCGCAGGGAACGGAACCCGGAAGACAGATGCCGGCATCGGCCGGACGACATTGCCGGGGACACTGCAGGGGGGGCATCGCGGGAGCGCAGGACAAGGTAAGTGCAGAAGGGATCCCGGAGCAACACTGCAGGGTATTACCGAGTGTAGCTTGGGGTTACCACTTGTAGTGCTGAAACTTTACCCCAAGCTACACTCGGGAATACCTCCAGGGAGGTTAAAGTGAATCATTAAACATGCAAAATTCTATTAAAAACCAAGCCTGTAGGTTGCCCTGATGCTGCCTGTGAAGAGGCACATGTTTACCCTATATAAAACCTACTATAGCAAAACTTTACAGACATTTACAAAGAAGAAAAGGTGTGTTTAAAATAACAGCAAAATGTCAGCTACCAGCTGCTTCGTTCTGTTTGTAAACCAAGCAGCCAGAGATTCCTTTCATCTATATCCTTATCCTAGATAAGGGTCTGAAATAAAATGTTAATGGTGGACTCCTACACAGAAAAAAATGGTATGGGGTTTCCCCAATTCACGTCAGGCCATTTAGGTCTGGTATGAACTTTAGGGGTGACCCTAAAGAAAAGAAAACAAAAAAAATTAAAAAACGATGAATTCACACCAAAAAATCTATGCCTGACCCTTATCTGAGAATGCAGCCTGGCATGTCAAGAAAGGGAGTCCCCCATACCAGGCCACATGCCATCAACATGGGAGCTTACTTTGCCAGGGGGACTCTGTTATGGTTCAGAAAGGGGGTGCACACTCATTTTCCCAACCTTTTCTGGCTTGCCAGGCTGCATACTTGGATAAAGGTCTGGTGTGGATTTCTGAGGAGACCTTTCACTTTTTTTCTTATTTTTGTGTGGGGTTTCCTATTAGAAATGCCTGGCCTAAACAGCCTAAACAGTCAGAGGGTCCAGTATAGAATTTGGGGGGACTACACATAATTTTTTTGTTTTCATTTCTTTTGTGCATGGTGCCCCCCTTTCATTCCAGACCTTAAAGGCCTAGCATAAACTATTGGGGGAACTCCACAATTTTTTGTGTGGAGTCCCATTAACACATACACTGTATTGCCAAAAGTATTGGGAAACTCCACCTAATCATTGGATTCAGGTGTTCCAATAACCTCCATGGCCACAGGTGTAAAACATCAAGCACCTAGGCATGCAGACTGCTTCTACAAACATTTGTGAAATAATTGGTCAGTGAATTAATTCATGGTACTTGATAGGTTGCCACCTGTGCAATAAGTACATCCGTGAAATTTCCTTGCTACTAAATATTCCACAGTCAACTGTTAGTGGTATTATAACAAAGTGGAAGCAACTGGGAACAACAGCAACTCAGCCACAAAGTGGTAGGCCACATAAAATAACAGACCAGAGATTACGGTGTGGGGTTGTTTTTCAGGGGTTGGGCTTGGCCTATTAGTTCCAGTGAAGGGAACTTTTAAGGCATTAGCATACCAAGACATTTGGACAATTTCATACTTGTGGGAACAGTTTGGGGATGGCCCCTTCCTGTTCCGACATGACTGCACACCAGTGCAAGGTGCATAAAGCTATGGATGAGTTAGTGTGGGGTGGATGAACTTGGCTGGCCTGCACAGAGCTCTGACCTCAACCTTTGGGATGAATTAAGTTGGAGATTGTGAGCCAGGCCTTCTCATCCGACATCAGTGCCTGACCTCACAAATGCGCTTCTGGGAGAATGTTCAAACATTCCCATAGACTCACTCCTAAACCTTGTGGGCAGCCTTCCCAGAAGAGTTATAGCTGTTTTAGCTGCAAAGGGTGGGCCAACTCGATATTGAACCCTGCAGACTAAGACTGGGATGCAATTAAAGTTCATGATCGTGTAAAGGCAGGCATCCCAATACTTTTGGTAATATAGTGTATTTCAGACCCTCATGTAGGACAAAGGGTGTACATAAAGGGAATCCTCGGTCATTTAAACAAAGGAGGTGGGGATAGTTTTAAAAATTGAGTGGGGGTTCCCCCACTACTTGTATCACGATTGTGGGATTTTTTTAATTAAAGGACTAGTCAAAAATTGTTTCTTTTTATTTACACTGTACATTTTTTTGAATGAAAAGGAGTACTATGTAGCCCTTACTCATACTAATGGTGGGGCAGTATCTGGGGACCCCCTTGTTGTTCAAGTGTCCTTCCAGATTCTAAAAAGCCTACTGCTCATGGACCCAAACAACCACCAGGCTGGGGGTGGGGAAGAGGCTCTTGTCCTTAACGTAGGGACAATGCATTTTTCTTAATTTATGTGGTTAAGTATGAGAAACTAACAAGGTTTAATTTTTTTGCATGGATCCCCTTAAAACTCATACCTGACCTAAAGGACCTGGTATGAATAAAGGGGTGAACCCAACTCAATGGGCCTGGTATGAATTGGTGGGAATCACAGGCAATTTTTTTAAACTATCCAGGCTCTGTTGCTTGCATTGACAGGAATTACCTTCCATGTAAGTGAATATGTTCAGTGACATCACTGGTTGTTAAAGGCATTGCAGTACCTTGTCCCGCCAGCATCCTTAACAACCATTGACAGCAAGAAGCTGTCATGTATAATAGTGGATGTAATATCACTATTATACATAACATTTGGCAAACAGATAATTGTTCTAGCATTAGTCTGAACAGCCAAGGTTTGTCCTCAGCTTGAGTTTGAACTGAAACTTAAGCTCATTCCTAATGCAGAGTATGTGGCTAACATGATGACATTAGTACCGCACTCTGCATCAATACACTGTGAGTGCATGGTACTAAAGCCATGTCACCCTTCACTCATAGTCTTTCTTTATTCTTTTGGGTTGAATGATACTGGTAATCATTTAACATGGAAAACTTAGGACATTTTGCAGATAAGAAGAGATGTTGTGGTGCACAGTTCTGTACGCGGATGCACGGAAATTAAAGTATCATTTTCCATTAAAAAGTCAAATTATATAACAAATAAAATATTTTAAGGCATATTTAAAAAAAGTTGTTATATATCTTGCTTTAATAAAATAAATGTATATATCTTGCTTTAATAAAATACATTTATATATCTTGCTTTAGTAATTTGGGTCACTGAAAACATATGCAGGTAAGGACTTCCCTGATCTGTATAATAGTTCTGAGTCAGTATTTTAGAAATTTAGAATTACAGTTTGACAGCTTGCATTTTAAAAAAGCAGTCAGCAATGGCAGTCCCCATAAATAGGAAAAAAATAGTTAATCATAATATTTAAATTGTTCTGTTTTTTTTTTCAGTAATAGTCATCATAGTGCTACAGTTCCGGAATTGAGTGCCATCAATATAATTAGAAAAATGTCAAGTTGTTTTTGGCTTAAGGATTAGTCAATAACAGCTATCACTTGGGCTTTGCATATTCTTGTTTGTTTCAGACATCATTTTCACCCAGTTTCAAGGAAGCATACATGTAAAATCCCAAGAGAGTTAAAAGTGAGCCAGGCAACCCACATATTTACATTAAAATATATATGAGTGTCAATTCAGGAAAGTCTTTCTACTTTGTTTGGGTTATCTGGGTTGACTTTTGTTGTATTTCAATCTTGTCAGCTTGTAAATGTGTAGGCTTTTTTATCTACACCAGGGGACTTGGCATCTTTCTGGAATGCCAATCAATATGCAGTTATTTTCTGGGTGCCACAAGTCATTATGGGATCAACTGTTGGAACTCCATTACTACTGGATGACTAGCAGCTAAAATGGCCTATTAAAGATTATTTCACACTGTCCAATTTACCATAGAATTACTTAGTCAAGGACTATCTTAAAGAGTATTTCCACTTTTTTAGCCAAACTAAGACAGCACCTACTTTATATGTGTTACATGTTCTTATTCACATAGCATAATTTTATTTATTTATTACAGGTACTTGTATAGCACTGGCAATTTACGCAGCGCTTCACACATATGCATTCACATTAGTCCCTTCCCTCAAGGAGTTTACAAACTAAGGTCCCTAACTCACATTCATACATACTGTATGTACTAGGGGCAATTTAGACAGAAGCCAATTAACCCACCAGCATATCTTTGGAGTGTGGGAGGAAACCAAGGAAACCGAACTGCCAGGAGGAAACCAACACCGGCACAGGGAGAACATGCAAACTCCAGGCATGTAGTGCCGTGGTTGGGATTTGAATGACCCTAGTTTTAAAAAAATATTAAAAAGTTGCTGCTACTCTTTTTACATGTTCTTTTCTGGAAACTTCAGGACTGAAAGTTTGACTTGGTATTGTTCGTTAACCCTGTCTATACTGTACTGGTGGATCTCCTTATCAGTTGTAAACTAGATTTGAGCACTCTGTCCTAACAATGGTTTAAAGATGTAGAAGCTCAGCTCCTGAATTATATGTTATTGAGAAGTGCATTTAGCCTGTCCTTAGCCTTACCATTGGGGCAAACTTTGCCCTCATTTACACAGGTGCATTTATGCAGACATCCATGCAAAGGGTTTCTTTGATTGCATAGGAAGCACAGGTGTTCCATGCATCTGTGTGCAAGTAGTTCTTTTCATGTCTGTTGGGATGCAGTAGTTTCAGTGATACAGATGCTGGTCTCAGTTTGACAGCTCTGCAGGTGTGTGTCCCCAAATGCACACCTGAGCATCCTGAGTGGGTAAAGATAGTCCTTCACAAAGATATACGCATAAGAATGCCTGTATGAATGAGGCCTTGCTCTGAATGATACAAAAATGCTTGCAGTCAGCCATGACACCTTCTCTAAAACATCTAAAAGGAAAAAAGATAAATGTTTGCAGGTATGCTATGTGAATAGGAACACATAACAAACATATAGTGGGATTTTGCAAAATGGGCTGCAAAAGTGGAAATACACTTGAGGCCTGTTCATCTGAGAGCAAGGATCAAATCTACAAAAGACTAGATAACAGCCTTATGCTTGCATTCTGTATTGCCTATAGAAACCCATTAAATCCTCTTAGTAATTTTCCTACCTCATGCTCAACTCATGAAATAGGAATTTGAATGAAGTTGGATCCTCTTTCACATATAAACACGTGGTCAAGTGTAAATAAACCACATAATACTATAATCCCTTATGAAAGTAATTAGGTACATTGTAAGTAATAGAGCACATAATGTCTATTTTAGTGGTTCAGCCACATGAAATCTCCATTAAAAAAGCATTTTACTAAATAGCGAACAATTCAGAGACAACAAACATCTGACTACGACAATGCAATACAACCATCCTCATATTTAGGTGTTTCTTTTTTATTGTATGCATTTTTTTATTACAATCTTTCATTCTAATTATACACTTTAGAAAGGAGCACACGAGGCAATTCTAAATGTATTCCTATGCTCTGATATTATTTGTCATCAGTAGATCAGTTACATCATACCTGGAGCACATAGCACTGTCCATGTCCACCCCTACCCCTGCAAAACCCAATCAGACAACTTGCTGAAATCTGACTCCTCATGTTCTTCTAGTGTGGACTATTAGAACATATCATTCTATCCTAAGGAGGAATGAGTGGCAGACCTGAGTCAAGGGTTCGAGGGTAAGTGCTTTCCACTGTGTTAGCTTTTACAAGTAGTGTATCAATTCTGCATCTGCAAGACACAGATGGCATGTCATTAGCTAAAAGTCATTGAAGTTTCTGGCTACATTTAAATATTAAAACAAGGGCAGACATTCTATGTATTCCTATTATAAATAGATTGTATAGTTACTATCTAAAACATGTAGAATAATTTAAACAATAATCATAAAGTCATTTGAGCTTAGAAAGAAAAGATGTGCAGAAACAAAAGTGAATAAAATGTACCATAACAGACGGTCAGATTTCTATTTACCATAATCAAATCTGTTGAGACAAGTGTTCTGATTGGTTGCTGAGACCTCTTGCACTTTCTACATTCTATTGTTATATATACTTCCTTATTAAATGCGTTCATTTTGCTTTTACGAACATAGAGCAAAGGACAACTGTCCATAGCACAAATCCTGTAATGGGAAAACAGAGACTGCCATTGCTAAGGTTCTTCTGAAAATGCTCGTTGCCTGGCTCTTTCTGGCTTTGTTACTGGGCCAAAATAAGCAGATCAGGAAAGTCAGAGAGAAGTCAGAGCTCTTCATCTCAGAAAGTATTGGATCATTAAAATAGCCAATGAACTGGCATTTTCAGATGAAGGAGGCAGCAATGGCAGTCTCCATACTTCCATGATTACATAGAGGTTGAAGCTTCCATTTTTTTTTTTTTTTTTTGTGAAAGCTTAATTAAACAAGCTGAAGTTAGAAGCTGATTGGCTACCATGCACAGTTGCACCAGATTTTACACTCTCCAGTTTTGGTACATCAACCCCATAGTTACATAGAGGGAAATTTACTAAAGCTGGTGCATACATAATCTGGTACAGCCATGCATAGTAACTAATCAGCTTCCAGGTTTTATTGTCAAAGCTTAATTGAACAAGCTGAAGTTAGAAGCTGATTGGTTACTATGCACAGCTTCACCAGATTCTGTGTGTACCAGTTTTAGTAAATCTCTCCCATAGTTTATAAGGTTGAAAAACGTCTATCCAGTTAAACCTACGTATGTGTGATATTTACACTGTAACAATTTACATAAAATGAGGCCTATATAATCTGCTACACAGCACTTTTTTTTTTTAAGTTCCAAAAGCAGATCATTGTTTGGTTCCCAGAAATTACTGCATGGCACTTGAAACTCTATTAAATTAGCTTCTTCTCAAACATATACTGTATAATTGCATTTCCTGTGATATTATCAATGTATGATGAACAGTACCAAAAAGAGTCATAGGTTTTATTATGTTTGTTCTGTTGAATAAATCATATTATTCCAATCTATAGTTTATAGTACTGAACTAAATAATTCTGCAGTATGTCAATTCACAGTACCCTATAACACAGTCATAATAACATAAATATGTAATGTTTTGTAAGATGGCTGCAATAGATACATGATCTGATCTTCTGTCCTGACTACTGACCAAAGTATTATTATAGTTTTATGAATTTATGAATGTGTTTACTCTAGTCTAGGTAAACAGATTGGAAAACCTACCAAATTGTGGTTTTTAGACAATTTTCTGAGTATAATTTTAACAAATGTGTGAATTTACTGTATTTCGGCTGTCACTAAAATGAAATTCTGGGCCCCCTTTACAAGTTGTTGAAGTGAGCACGCTAACGTGTGTTGTATTACGGCAACCCATTCATTATGCATGGCAAGGGGCCAAAAAACAGACACAACCCTTTTTTGTAATGTGGTGTCACAGCATTGCTTGGCATGTGTGATATGGTGCACAGAAGTGTGGCTGCATTGCAGCCTACTCTAATAGTATGTCCAGTTTTCTTTCATTCTAGTCATTAGACTTTTCAGCAGCACTTTTTTTTCAACAGGCTGTGGAGAATGCATGGGCTATTGTATTGTTGTTGGACTTTGCACTTTCCATTTAAATAAATCAACATACACAGTATCCAATAATGTCATCCACAAAACAAAAATGTATGATCATCAATTGAAGGAGAAAATACTGGTACTATAATAGCCCTTAGAATAGGAAGTCACTTTTTGAACTGATGAAAATTTAAAGTGGTACTAAATACGAAACCGATGCAGTAATCCCTCACCTTTATTGCTATGTTCTACCCTAGCATAGAAATCCCCACCCCACCCTTTCTGACTTTGAAAGTAGCTCCCTTTCTTTTAGAAGTGCATTCTTCTATATGCCTAATGGAAATCCAGTGGTGAAAGGATGGGGGGGCAGTTACACTATATTGCTTCAGTCAAGTTTGGCAGGAAAACACATTTCAGTTAACACGACACACACAAAAAAACACGCTATTGCTTTCTGTTGTTGAGATAAAATACCAATCATATGAGTTCGCTAATTGGTGAGAAGATGCAGTATAGCACATACACCGCATAACATTACAAAGCAGGAAACAGCATTTGCACATTTAATGTGCAAATATGGCCATCCCTGTGAGCCATATAATTATGGATTCATAGAACAGTCTTTTAAAAGAATTATTACCATATATAGAAAAAAGGGCTTTTAAAACATTAAAAACATACCAAAATTGCCCCTTTTACATGTGTATTTAAAAAAAAAACACACTGAACAGACTATCCAGAGTAATTTCATCAACAAAATATGAACATTTCCATCTGAAAAAAAAACTTCTTAAACACATTTGCACTGTATTCACAAATGTTTTCACAGACAGAAATTCCTCTCCCATGAGCTGTTGTGGCAAAACCTTTCCTATACGAACTGGCCCCGTTTGCACTCACTATTGAACACGCAAATGCCAGAAAACATTGAAATAAACAGATAAATGGATGAAGAGTGTTCATGAAGCCTGATTGTTAACCTTTCATTGATGCAGCTAGACAAGTGTCAGGAGCCATGGTGAGCATGGGTACCCTTGAAAACATACAGTACAGTACCCTTGAGAAGGCAATACAAATTAGAACACAATTTGATAATGACAGAAAGATTTAAAGAGGGAAAAATATTTGCTTGCTTGACATGAGTTAAGCTAATGTTGAATAACCTACATTAGACTGTACAGCTCAGACTATGAAAAATAAAACACCCCAAGACAAGTGCATTAAACAAGAATCACAAGTTTACAAGTACAATGTAAATTCAAATATAATAGTAAACTTGTGTTGGAAAACTAGCAATGATCCAGCTTTGTAGTCACTGAAACTCTTCCTAAACTTCCATAAAGTCTCCATCTCACTTACCAACCATTAAATATCACATGCTTTGATCAGATGAAACTGTTCTGTTTAAATTTCACCCCTAAAGTGTATTAATAAATCAGCACATGTCCCGTTAACACATGCAAAATTGCAAGTACAAACTTTTCGCCCAATTAAGTTGCGCATGCAAAAAATATATGTAGCAAGAACATTTCAGTGAATCACGTTATTTGGAAAAATAGTTTTCACTTTAAAACAAGCCAATAATTAAATTAAAAACCTTAGTGAAGCAGGCAATATGCATTCTCTTTAAAGATTATCTATAGTCATCTCAAAAAAGCTATATATCAGAAGCCCAGTTATACAATGACATCTAATAATTACCAGTGAAATGCAAGACCTTATATTTTAATAACTTGCAGTTTTCCTTACTGGCAAGGCATTCATTGCAAAATGGGAATGTCTGTGGCCACTGGAGATGCCCCTGTGGGGTAGAATAATGCAGTCAGTGGCACACACCCATTTTCCATCCATAGCAACATTACTTTCACACACCATTTAGTGGATGATTCTGACTGGGTGGAACATGGCTAGAATGTTTTCCTTCCCCAACCAATGTCTATATTAACACTCTGCAGCCAGACAGCTTGGCAGGAGCCAGTTCATGAACAGACAGCCAGGCCATTAACAGGTAAAGAATTAACATTGAGATAACATTTTAAAAAAAATGCAAGAACAACTATGAAATGGAAGTTTCTAGATATTACAGTTCAGCATTTAGTCATATTTCAAAGAGATTGTTTGTCTCATATTACCCCCCTGTAAATGAGTCAAGTTAGCAAGCACTTATATTACATATAGGAACTTTTACATATTATCACTAGTAATATGTTAGGGTGCTCAATTGATAAGGTTTGACATGCAATGTTTTTATAGGTATAATCATCATCATCAATGAAACTGGTTTTGTTTTCTCATATTATACTTCATTATATTTTACAGTTTCTGAGCAGAAATTGGTGCAACGTTTTGTTTTATTTTGTTTTTGTTTTTAACCAAATCACATATCTATTATTTATCTGAACCCTTTTGCTTTACCTATTAAAATTGATTGACACTTAAATATATATAATCCTAAATCTGCATGGAATATAGGTCTTAAAGCATATCTGTCTCATCGTGTTATAAATCAACATGACAGTGAAGATGCATAGCAGGGACAAACTGTTGCTAAATCACAGTGTTAGTGGTCCTGACTGCCTATAGTAGAAGTACTGCTACAGGGTGGCATGGCTGTGCAAAATCATGTATATATATATATATAAATACATGATTTGCATTTCCAGGTAGGGGGCTCGTGCATGCGGTGCACTACCAGCACCACCATTGGCAGCTACAAATGACAATCACCGGGTCCCGGCCAGAGATTCCCCGCCAACGCCCATTGATCACCGAGTAAAACTGACAGGTGAGAGACCTGTGCATAAACAGCACAGGTCTCTCTCCTGCACGCAAGGACATGCTGCTGTGTATTTCTCTGCACAGCAGAGAAATACACAGCAGCATGTTTCCTTATTAAAACACACACACAGCACATTATGTAAAACTGCACACAGCAAACCCTTTGATCACCCCAGATGTTAACCCCTTTCTGCCTAGTGTCAATAGCACTGATCACTGTATTAGTGTCATTGGGATGTCAGTGGCAGTTAGTCATTTCCCGCCCAGTGTCAGAATGCCAGTACTGCAGTCCCGCTATAAGTCGCTGATTGCCACAATTACTAGTATAACAAAAATAAAAATGCCTGTATTTATACCGTCATTTGTAGATGCTACAACTTTCATGGAAACCAATTAATTTACATGTATTAGGATTTTGTTTTATCAAAAACATGTAGTAGAATACATTTTGGCCTAAATTTATGAAGAAATTTGATTTTAAAAATTTTATTACTGGATATGTTTTATAGCAAAAAGTCAAAAATATTGGGGTTTTTTTTCAAAATTGTCGGTCTTTTTTTGTTTATAGCGCAAAAAATAAAAAATGTAGAGGCAATCAAATACCACCAAAAAAAGGTCTATTTGTGAGAAAAAAGGACATGAATTTAATTTATGTAGAGCATTGCATGACCGCGCAATTGTCAGTTAGAGTAACACAGCTCTGTATCGCAAAAAATGGTCTGGTCAGGAAGGTGGGTAAATCCTCTGGAGGGTAAGTGGTTAAGAAAGAGAGATTATACATATAAAAAGCCTTTAGGTAAGGTGTGTCAATAAAAATTACAATAACTGTAAACTAAACCAAAGTGCTGCATCATACGAAATGTTTCTGTGTATGTATCTGAAGTTGTGTATGTATCTGAAGTCTACCTGATTTTCTTCTTTCTTACTTTGAAGTGTTACTAAATCCAGAATTTTTTTAAATTAAAATAGCAAACACGTTATACTCACCTGCTCTATGTAGTGGTATTGCATAGAGTGGTCCCGATCCTCCTCTTCTCAGTTCCCCCATTGACGATCCTGGCTCCTCATCTTCTTTGTGTGTCCCCATAGCAAGCAGTTTGCTATGGGGACACGCGCTGTGTGCTCACGCCCGTCCTGTGTGTTTACAGAGCTGTACTCCATAGACACACACAGCGGGACTTAGCCTTGCTCTCAATTCCTCTTCACTACATTTGATTGACAGCAGCAAGAGCCAATGGCTCCTGCTGCTGTTTGAGTCCCTGTATGAGGAGGGAGTGAGGGGAAAAGAGATGTAGCTGTGCACAGCACTGATCTATTCTCCCCTTGCTTTCACTTCACACAGGGAAGGGGGAACACAGGGGTACTAAAAATGTTTTTTATCTTAAAGCTAGTGAGCCAATGAGAAGAGAGGGGGGGTGGGGCCGAGCCGCGGCTCCGTGTGTGAATGGACACACGGAGTAGCGGGTGCCCCCATAGCAAGCTGCTTGTTATTTTTTTCTTTAAAACAACAAACCTTTAGAATCACTTTAAGACAAGCAATGCATTAAGGTAAAAAATGTTTTTAGTTTTAGTATCACTTTAAATCTATGAAAACACAGCAGTGGACATTATTTGATGTTTAGTTACTTTGTTTTGTTTTGTTATTTTTGCTACAGCTGCAGTCAGATAACTTATCTATAATGAAGTGCATCAAATGTCCTGTGGGCTGATGGTTTCTGTAACAAGTTCTGTGAACAGGGCACAGGCGGATGAATGACAGGATTCTCTCCCCATTCACACAACGTTACATCCTGTGGAAAAAATGCGTTTTTGCATTGAAGTCAGTGGAAGGCTTTTTTGTATTGAAGTCAATGGAAGCCAATTTTGCATAGAAGTCAATAGAAATGCAGAAGCCAGAATCGCACCTCTGGTGAATTCTCACTCAAACCACTATGCTATTCACACAGAAATGCATGCATACATTGGATTGTAATTTCAGCATGCATATGTGTGAACCAGGGCTGAAAGTGATTTTTAACTGCGTCAATCACACATACCAACCAAATTAAAATATTTATTCTCTACTTGCCATTTTCCTTTTTGGGTTTGAATCTAATCGGTTGCTGCTCTGAAACAACACGTATAGTTTCGATAAAGTATACTTTCATATTCAATGCTGTCACATTATCCCTGTGCCAAACTCCAACAGGAAGGGGGGAACGGGATTACTAAAACTGGAGCACAAAGAATATGGTAGAACTGTGCATAGCAACCAATCAGCTTCTAATTTCAGCTTGTTCAGTTAAGCTTTGATAATAAAGCCTGGAAGCTGATGATTCACCTACATTCTGCTGGTTATGAAAGTGCCCTTACTTGTCACGACTATACTATTATCAGACAATGGGATAGCAGCTTCCAGATCTTAACTAGAAAATCATGGCTCTAGTAGGAAAATAAATACTGGTAAAAGCTGAACTTCGGGCAAACAGCTAAACACACAAGTGGAATACTTATATGTAAGCTGTTTTACCTGCCAAAGGATTCTGTCCATCCAGTCCTAAGATTTATACACCTCTGTCCAACAACTCAGTCCTGTCTAATAAGGGAGTGACCCTGACCTTTCCCTGCTGCAGTTTCACTTTTATTTACAGGTCCCTTACTGTTCTGTCTCTCCAATCTAAGCACTGAAAGTGTGATCTCTTTAACTTACAGTTGTGATGAGATAGAAATAACTCCAAACTTAGTTGAATATCACAGGCAGTGACTCAATCCAGAAGACATCTTGTAGATCTTGTGAAGTTTGGTTTCCTCCCACACTCCAAAGACATGCTGGTAGGTTAATTGGCTCCTGCCTAAATTGACCCCTAGTATGTGTATATATGAATGTGAGTTAGGGACCTTAGACTGTACGCCCCTTGAGGGTTAGGGACTGGTGTGAATGTACAATATATATGTAAAGCGCTGTGTAAATTGACGGCGCTATATAAGTACCTGAAATAAATAAACAGAGAATCTTACAACAATGAACATTGGATAGGTCAAAAGATCATAATGTGATCTGCTTCATGACATGAGGCTAGAGTCTGCAATGCCTTACTGGGAGAAAGGGTGGGCTATCTATACAGCATTAATTAAACTAAAGGAAAGGGAGGAGCCAAAATACAGAGAACACTTAAAGGCATATGACAGTCATGTGAAACATGACACTTACTCTGAGAGTGAAAGAAGAAGTAGTACACTGATGAGCTCATCTCTCAGACACTTTTTTCTCTCCTCCTATCAGCATGCTCTTTGCACTGCAGCACAACTGAATAGGTTCTTGTGCCACTTCTCCCTCCGCTCTCTGAGCTCAGCTGTACAGACTGTACAATAGATTGCCAAAGGTGATACCAAGTCTGATCCAGGTACTTACACTGCTTGCATTAAAACATGGTGTGTTAATGGCTACAGAGCTACATTCATTTGGGTCTTTTATATTTGCCTAGAGTTCAGCTTTAAAACAACAATCACTCACCATACTTTATCTATAGAGTTGTCACCCTAAGACCAAACTACAGGAAACTATCTGTAGCACCCATTACAGATTTAAATTTGACCAATTTCAGGTAGGAGGCCGAGCAGTATGCAGATGGGCCCATAAATATGAGAGAGCCTAGCCAGCAGAGGTGTCTGGTGATTGGATGGAAGATGGAGTGTTGAGGATCGTGAGGCCTGGGAGGGGACCCTGGGGAAGGGGGTCTCCAACTCCAGGCTGGAGCTGAGGAGGAAGGAATGAAGGAGAAGAAGTGAGACAGAAGGAACTGCACCACAAGCCCTATCCAGAGGGTACCCTGCTCAGCATGGAAGAGTAGCACAGCTAACAGACCTGAACAAGCATTCTTATGTCAATCTGCAGGACACAAGGGACAGAGTGAGTACCTCTACACCCTCAGGGCAAAAAAGGGAGAAGGCTGCCAGATGCAATATCCAGCATGATATAGTGAACTCGGTGTAGAGCTATTCACCCTGAGGTCATCACAGAGGACAAGGGGGCACTCTTTACATCTGGAGGAAAAGAAATTTAATCTCCAAACATGGAAAGGTGTCTTTACAGTGAGAGCTGTGCAAATGTGGAATAGACTCCTTCAAGAGTTGGTTCTGGCCAGCTCAGTGGATTGCTTCAAAAAAGGCCTGGATTCTTTACTAGATACACAGAATATAACTGGATACTAACATTTATAGGTAAAGTTGATCCAGGGAATATCCGATTGCCTCTCGAGGGATCAGATCAGCAAATTTGATCATGCTTTGCTGGGATTTTTGCCTTCCTCTGGATCAACTGTGGGTATAAGATTATAACTTTTTTTTTAATTGTTGAACTGGATGAACTTTTGTTTTTTTTCAGCCAGACTAACTATGTAACTATGTAACTATAAATTCACGGGAACAGTGTCACAGCTAACCTAATCCCTTGTTCTGTGACACTTGTAAAGCAGCCAGGTGGATTCCTTCGCCAGCTATTGGGACTTTGTGAGAGTTCACCCAAGGGGACCTAGCGTTCCTTAAGTCATATTGCTCCTGAAGTCACTTTGTTATTGATCCTTAAAAGGCACTTTGTCTGGAGTAACGTCCAGGATTCATATTTTTTTATATAGTCGCAGTAAGTTTGTCCTCAATCTTTTCTTCTAGTCAAGTTGGTAATCCCACAACCCTAAAACTCTATCTACTCTAAATTGTTTTCCCCTAAAAAAAAAAAAAAAAAAAACAAACCAGTGGACTGGATTCTTGACTTTGCGTGCTTGTTAAAAATTTGTGTTGCCTGGTCGTGTGAGAAATAGGGGGACCCAATACTCAGCGCCTCCTTAGGAGGTAGCACTACGATCTCTCTTCTCCATAACATAGGATGAGGTGTTCTGTTGTCCATAGAGAGTTGAGAACAATGTTATCTGATACAGAGGTAGTGCCCAAGACGATTTTCTGGCAGAATCAACAGATTTTTTTAATTTAATAAACAAAACACCAACCAGATCAAAATGCCAAAGGGGATCAAATAAGAGAGGTTTATTGTTAGAGTTTACACACTTAAATCAGAAATTAACTTATTTGCTGAAGAAGTGAAGAATGTTCTCTTAGCAAAGCAATCACATGTCCATCGTTTTTATAAAAGATATCATTTTGCCTAAAAATAAGACTTACTACCATTAATAGGTAATTGATTATAAGGCTGATAATTTTCCATAAGGAAAGTGGCAACCTAAACATGACTGAATTATTAAAGCAAAAGAACAAAAACAAATATACAGTATACATATTGCAGTTAACTGATGCTTAGATGATTAGTTTTCTTTTTCAACGTTTCTTCTTTTGGTTGCATGGGGTGATTTGGACAGTAATATACTTCCTGTACTAGAGTAACAACTATTAGGCCTTATGCACACAGGGCATCTATTTACCCCCTCTGAATGTCAGAACTCTTAGCAGGAGAAAAGCTGCTTAAAAAATGCCACAAAAGATTCGTATTACGTGTTTAGACACATCAAGCATTGGAGCGTGAGTGGATTCCATTTTGACCAGAATATTAATTTATTGTGGCTATTGGAATACATTAAGGTTTAAACGTTAGCTATGTCCAGCGTTTGGGCATGTTTTCCAGTGTTTGCACGTGTTTAGGCACATTCCTGATCGTCGGCTCTTCTTTATGTGCTTTTGGTGTTTTTGTTTTGGGGGTTTTTTTAGCACTCCGCTTCTATGTGTGCATAGACACACAAGTTTACATAGTGGTGCTTTTACAGACTGAAAAAAACACCAAAAACCTGTAAAAGTGGTGGTTTTTAAGGCCACTGTGCATGAGACCTGACTTACTGTACTACATTGATAAAGATGCAGCATTGTGTCCTTCGACAGTGTGAGAAAGCCTCACGCAAGGTATCCAGAGAGGAAGCAAACACACACAAAGGGGTTGATTTAATAAAACCAGAGACTGCAAAATCTGGTGCCGCTGTGCATGGTAGCTACTTACTTTCTAACGCCAGATTATTCATTTAACCACTTGCCCTCCAGAGGATTTACCCCCTCTTCCTGATCAGACCATTTTTTGTGATATGGCACTGTGTTACTTTAACTAACAATTGCGTGGTCATGCAATGCAACGCAGTACATAAATTAAATTTATGTCCTTTTTTTCTCACAGATGGAGTTTTTTTGGTGGTATTTGATCATCTCTGCATTTTTATTTTTTGTGCTAAAAACAAAAAAAGACCATCAATTTTGAAAAAAAAAATTTTTTTTTTTCACTTTTTGCTATAAAAGGTTTCCAGTAAAAAATAAATAAAATAAAATTTCTTCATAAATTTAAGCCAAAATTTATTCTGGTACATGTCTTTGCTAAAAAGAAATTCCAATACGTGTAAATTAATTGGTTTACGTGAAAGTTATAGCGTCTATAATTGGGGGTATACGGTATATGCTGTAATTTTTAGTTATTTTTTTAATACTAGTAATGGTGGCGATCAGCAACTTATAGTGGGACTGAGGGACTGTGGCAGGCATTCTGACACTGGTTGGGAACTGACTAATGGCCACTGACATCTCCAGTGACACTAATACAGTGATCAGTGCTAATAAAAAGCACTGACAGTGTACTAATGACACTGGGCAGGAAGGGGTTAGCATCTGGGACAATCAAAGGGTTAACTGTGTGTTGTGTTGGGCTTACACTGTGTACTGTTTTACTAGGGAGACATGCTGCTTTGCTGAGAGAGAGAGAGAAAGCAGCATGTCTATGCTGACAGGAGAGAGATCTGTGTTGTTTATACACAGATCTCTCCACTCTCAGCTTTAGTGGCGATCACCGAGCGCCGGCCAAGAATCGCCAGCTAGGACCCGGTGATTGACATGTACTGCAACCAATGGCATTGCAGGTAGGGCAGTGTGCGCCTTCTACCTGGAACTGCTTAATCACGTACATTTATGTGGTTTTGTGCTGAGCGGCTGCCCTGTAGCAGCTTTGACAAAAAACCTAGAAGCTGATTGGCCTCTTTGCAGAGCTGCACCAGATTTTGCACTCTCGAGTTTTAGTAAATAAACTCCAAAGTCTTTAGTGCACTGAAATAACTTGTAATAATCTGTACAGGTTGCTAGTACCAAACCTAAACAGTTCTGTGGGCATTGGTATATGGCAATCCAGAATTTGTGATGTCACTTTGTTATCTGCCTTTTAGTTTGTATTACCAGAGGTCAACTTCTGATGGATGGGAGGTGGTATATGTTGTTCCAGGGTGGTACTGTTTCCACCAAATGAGGAGGCCTCTCTCTCCTATTCCAGACACCGGGCAGTACCTCACACTGAACAGGTTCTCCCTAAGCTGTCCATACTCATCAGGAGCCTTTCCCTGCACTGTTCTCTTTCCCTAACCAGCTGGTACCTGTTCCTGACCATGCCCAAACGATGCCATTCACCCTATTTATAAGCTCCCTCATCAAGATGACTGCCTGAGATCTCAAGGCATTTCACCAACCAACTAGACAACAGACTTCCCTAAGAAGACTGATGGATTCATTAAGGGGACACCTTTCTTAACAAACTCCTCTCCACCTGCAGCATAGTGCCACCTACAGATGGGAGGAATGCCCGCACCTGCCTACAACAGGGCTACAGAAGCCTCTTCTTATTCTCCATAACTCAAACAGAAGGAGTTTTGTGGTCTTCAGAGATAACTGGGACCAATGTAACTAATAATACTGCAGCATAAAGAAAGAGCACAGGAGGTTAACAGCTCACACAATTTCTGGCAAGATCAACAGGTATTTTTGCACTTAGTGAACAGATAAAACAAAATGCTTGCAATGGCAGATTTAACAGAACAATAGGGTGCAAATAGGAGGAGTTCATCATTAGGATAGCATCTGCTTTAAAGTAGAATTCCATTTTAAAGTTTCATTAAACATTATTCTTTTTGCATGGATATCCACTACTTAGAGGCTCTGTAATCTATTTTTCATGAAAATGTTTCATTTGTGTGTTTTTCCCCCTCTTTGTAATGTCCTCCATGAGCTCACTAACCTCTCCTTTTCCCCCTCTGGAATAAACAGTGTACATTAGTGATGGTCGTGAGCACTGCTCTATGCACACTACAAATCCCATAGTCCATACTTCATCACGGAAGAGAGCAATAGAGCATGGTTTCATTCCTACATACAGTGGTACCATGAAGAACCAACGTTGCCACCCTCTAACAGAAAATCAGATCATAGCAGTAAAATAGATAAGAATTTGGAGATTTGGAGGAGGCTGAAAGGAATAAAGGGTGTTTTTCTTAGTTAGGAATACATACATATCAAATTTTTTTAGGCCCAGTGCACAATTATTGTGATTAGAAATCGTCATGCTGAATGGCATCTCAAATGCATTGCGATTTTGCCACAATTGTCATGCAAAAAAAGTGCAAGAATCGCAGCAAAATGTCTGTGTAAAATCATGCATGGCTCTTGGCTAAAATTTGGTCCCTGAGCTTCTTTACCACAACAAACACACATAGGGCAGCCCATTCAATGGAATGGGTGGCCCTATATGCGACACATGAAATCGCTTTAAAATTGCCCATAGAGTACAAATTGGAACACTACGTGAAGTGTGAACTGGGCCATGGTGTCACTTTAATTCCTCTTTAGTTTGTTTGGGCCAAACAAGCCCAAATAAACAATTTTCATGATAGAACTTTGCGGCCGCTGTGTCTTTTAGTAGGTGCATGGGTGACTTCCCACCTGGTCCTGAAATTAGACAGGTTGAGTGCTTCTTTGCCATTCAAGAGGAATTTCAGTTTGTTTGTTTCACAAAGTCAGCAACTGCAAGTACTGTAGCTGGTTTTTAAAAATCATGTACTTACCAGTGCCTGGAGTAGAGCCCTGTCTTCCTGCATCCAATTCTTCCTAACATAGTGGGTTATTGGCACTGCCATCTTGGATATGGGAGCCAGTATGGTGCTCTGTGAATGGTCCTGCAGTCTCATGGGACATCTGACATGTCTTGAGAGGCTGCTGGAGGGGTCAGGGCAATGGATGTCTTCCTCGCCTACCAATAAAAATCAGTACTTGCGCTCCTCCCTAAAAAATCCTGTAATCCAGTTGTGAGATGGGAAACAGCTCTCATTGTTTGAACACTGTTTGTGTGGAAGAAAATTAATGTTTTGACTGACATTCTGCGGTTTAGCCACAAGATGTCACTGTTTTTCTAACAGCCTCAGACTGCATAGATATTTGTATATTCATGAAGAGGTGGGGTTTTGCACACAGAGTTGGAGAGAACAGGAAGGAGAGAGAGAAGCCATGTTTTGGAGCATGGTGAATAAGGGGCCGCGTGAGCTGAGAATCTGATGACATCCAGGTGTGAAAGGGTCCCTCAGTAACCAGAGATTGCTGCCAGGAATGCTGATGAGATTGCTGCCAGGAAGCTGATGAGATTGCTGCCAGGAATGCTGATGAAATTGCTGCCAGGAAGGCTGATGAGAGCAGAGGAACTAAGCAACATATACGGCAAGACCGCATGCTTGTTGGAGAGACATTTGTCCTGTTCAGAGTCACCAGCAGATGAAAAAAGCAGACCCGGGTCGGTAAGATCGTGCACGCACTTCATTTCAGTGTTGGCGCCTTGAGACTGAGTCCAGGCCTATATTTAGTTACTTAGGGTCTCTTTTTGTGTCAGGCCACAAGTGTTGTTACTGATTATTGGAAGGACTCCACAACTTAAAGTGACATTTCACATTGGAGAGCTGATAAAATCCTACAAACTCAAGCCAGACTGGCGTTTTGCTCAGAAGGAATACTCAGGCACGTGCTACAGGACCAGTTATGGGAGGGGGAATACTATAGATTTGTGTAAGATTGTAAGCTGTTGTGCTGCACCGCAGGCTAGCCCATACCATACACCCATACACTGATTCCTGCTCTTTAGGGTAATAACAGGTAAGGTGTGGCAGCTTATTTGTGCCCCCCAGTAGGTAAATTACTACACCTTCTACCTTCATCCATCAGAAGGCGCCGTGCTGTGCAGCACAAGGGTCTCAGCCTTTGGGCTGGGTGTATGTAAATTTATTGTATGTTTCCAGCATTTGTGGTTGTGCTTATTTGCCACATCTAAGTAAAATTCTGTTGTGGCAAAAGCTGGTGTTGGGGTTGCTTTTCTCTTTCGTGACTTCACTGTATCCTGGGGAGCCCACCCCGGTACACGGCTTACACAGTAACTGGCTGGGGAGGAAGGCTGTGTGCTGGAGGTCCCTCCCCTGTCACCGTTTTTACTCTGTGCTGGAGGTCCCTCCCCTGTCACCTTTTGTTAGGAAAACTTGACTCAGATAGCAGAGGAAACGAGGCAGCAGAAAGAAATGACACTGAGTTCTCTTCATTGAGACAAGTACACAATATAGCAGGATATGCTTTGTTCATATTTCAGGTCTGAGATTTACAACCACTTTAAACTGAAATTCATCATGGAATAAGGTGGCTCCTTAAAGTGTTACTAAACCCACAACAGTAAAATCAGTCTGTATGTGCAGTAAAGCATGCTTGTTATACTCACTGTGGAACCTAAGGGGTTAATCCTCTGCATTGTGTAAAAATGCTGCTTGATCCTGACTTCTCTGATCCTCCCCTTCTTCTAGTGTCCCCCTGTTATCTCCTGATAAGACATATTGTCTGAAGAATGCACATGCTCAGTTTGGTGTGTAGTGCTAGAGAGGTTTTTTTTTTTCTTGGGAGAGTGCATGTGATCAGCACAGGGCCAGTAAGCACTGCCCAGACAGAGGTCAGGGGTTCTGCATCCTCCTAGAGAAAACTCCTTCTACAAGCTTTAACCAGTGCTCTGCTGAACACTGATGGAAGTCACAAGACTGCTCTAACTGCTGATAAGAAAAGGTATTTAGCCGTTTATATTTACTAAAATAATTGCATTTCCATGTTCTGTGTACTGTAGGAGACCAGATATAGTGAGTGCAGGGTCCTAGGTTTAGTAACCCTCTAAGGCTATTATTGCTATACCAGTGGATTGCTTTGCAGAGGCAATTGACAGGTGGTGAGGAGGTGATAGGTTACCTCTTCCCCATATGTTTTAACCCCGTATATGTCACACCAACACGATGCAACCATTCTGGTTGCAGGGCAGTTGTGGCGCAGCTCTATTCACTTGAATAGGCTGTGTTTGGTGACAGTACCAACCAGGGGCGGACTGACAACTCATGGGGCTACCGACCTGTCCAGCTGCCTTTGCACCTTAAGGGGGGAAAGTTGAGGGTTGTAAAAATGCTCCTCAGTTGCCTAGTTATACTGCCCCCAACCACAAGTCTAAATGTGCCTTAATGTACTCTTAAAGTATATCTTACCCAGGGGCGGACTGACAACTCATGGGGCCCCCAGGCAATAGGGGATCATGGGGCCCCTGTGTCCTTGCCCACACTCAAAAAAGCCTATAAAAAAGGTACCAGGGGCATCACATGGGGCCCCCTACTAACCCCGGGCCCTCAGGCAGTGCCCGAGTGCTCGAATGGTCAGTCCGCCCCTGATCTTACCCCAACATTACATAATCCTGATACTGTATATATCTGCTGTATTATGTACTTGTGCTAAAACGTATCCCGTTCTCTTTGTTTTTCTTCCTCTGTATGAAATACTTGGTGTTCCTGCCAGTCTCCCTGCTTTCCTACTTTACACTGGCCTTGCTAGGCATAAAAAGCACATCCATCCCAATGTGGTCAGTTTTCTGGCTGTGCTGGGAAAATAGCCTGCCTGTCCTTCAATGATGAGACGTGTGCTGATATATGCTCCCCTGCTCAGCAGTTCTTCACTGGGAACATCAGCTCTGCCTCCTGCTGATACCCCCCCCCCCTTGCCCACTGTCTCCACCCCCACCTTTCTAAGCCCCTTTTAAACTGAATGGGTTGTTTTACAATGTGAGGGTTCATACATTGAAGGATACTTTTACATTTTGAAACATGTTACACCTATATTTAGGGTATATTTTAACATGTTCCAGCTTATGTTACCCTCACCCTGCCTCATAACAGCAGGCAGGGGTTCCTCTCTCTCTAGCCCCTGCTATATTGAACATTGGTGTGGCTGTGTGGGGTTCCCCCCTCACAAATCAGATCTGTGAATAAGGAAACTACAAGTCCCATCTTCCACCACGTCAGACAGATTTGTACTTTCATTGGCGCCCCTAGGGGGGTGCGGGTGACACCATCAGGGGCAGACTGACCATTTGGAAACTCGGGCACTGCCCGAGGGCCCGGGGTCATTAGGGGGCCCCATGAGATGCCCTTGGTACCTTTTTCATAGGCTTTTTTGAGTTTGGGCAAGGACACAGGGGCCCCATGATCCCCTATTGCCCGGGGGCCCCATGAGTTGTCAGTCCGCCCCTGGACACCATCACAAGGGGTGCAGGAGCAGGATGCCAGCAGAGCTTCTGGGCTCTGTGAAGGTTCTGGCCAGTTATTGGGGTGATCCCGGATTCCCGTCACAGTCACAGCTGCCCCCAGTGTAGCGGTAAAATGAGTTTCCTGTGAAGATTTGTATCCCCTGAAACAACTGCGCATGTGCCGGTTTCAGGCTGAAGAAGCCAATTTCAGACTTTAGCTCCTTCCTCTCTGGAGGGGTGACACCACTTGTCAACACACTGGGTGACACCAACTCTAGGGACACCTCTGACTTTCAATGAACTGCGAATGGGCTTAGTAACACCTTCCTACTGCGTTAACTAGTCCTAACAGAAAGGAAAGGTACAGGCAGAAAGTAGGAGGGCTTGTCTGAAGGAGCCTGACATTGCACCTGCAAACCATTGATCGTGGGTACAATACTTTGTATGTTCCTGAGAGAAAAAATAATAAATGCACATTTTTTTCTTGCAGAAATATATGTTTTTATAATTTGCCTCAAAGGACTTACCAATCAGCACAACTTTGTCATGATGAATTTCAGATGTTTTAGGAACAAATGGTATAACAATGTTTCTGCATAGATAGCGGCGACATTGACTTTGAACATTTTTTATGATAGAGATGCTAGCTATTATGCTATCTCCGAGTAAACATTGTTAATTATACTTGGCAGCAACCAATTCAGCTAAAAAGCTTTGGAAAAAAAACATAATAGTCAACTCTGACAAGGCCAGTCATATTGTTAATCTTTAAATCTGAAGAATACAAAAACATCTAACCCACTGAACTGTATACACTTACACAATATAACATCTAAATTCAAAAAAATGTATAGAACATTAAATAACGTGCAAAATCACATTTATTTATACTTATAAATATACACAGGCATTCCATTTCTTAACCTGTAACGTTAGCATCATAAATGGTTCAAAGATACAATGCTACAGATCATTTTTCAAATACTTCTGAAATATGGTTGCTGTTCTAAAAAGCAATTTTAATACTTAAGCCTAAAGCGCCCTCTATTGATAAATATATGAAATACCATTTATGTTGTAATTCTGAATTCAGTAGCTAGTATAGATTAAATTCATAAAATAAGTTATTTGAATATTGCATCTACATATACTTAAATGTGTTTGTAAATGAATTAAAATACAGTACTTTACTGGACTTGCTTTATTTCTGTTTAATTTTCCATTGATGTTCTGGTTTAGTGTTGTCATTTAGACTAGGTTCACAGTAGTGCAGCTGCAACATGATCTGATTTTCAGTGCAATTTTATAGTATGACCAGGGGCGGACTGACAACTCATGGGGCCCCCGGGCAATAGGGGATCATGGGGCCTCTGTGTCCTTGCCCAAACTCAAAAAAACCTATGAAAAAGGTAGCAGGGGCATCTCATGGGGCCCCCTACTGACCCTGGGCCCTCGGGCAGTGTCCGTGTTTCCAAATGGTCAGTCTGCCCCTAAGTATGACAGTGCTCATTTTTCATGCATTTTCATGCTACATGCATTTTTTGGAAGTGGGCAGGAGACTAAGGGGTTTTCATCTTAGGGGTGATGGTTGTTAACTCCATGGCGCCGAGTGTACGCAGATATGTGGCCTCCCGGTGGCTGGGCCTTGGCGAAGAGGGGCAGCATATTTGAGTACCCAACGTAAACAAAACATATGCTGAGAGTGCTCGCCCTGCGCTCTCCTTGCACATTTTCCAGTGCCTCACAGAAAGGTCCCGATCGCTGCTTGCGGTTGGGAGCTTTTCAATCATGTGACTGCCGTGACAGCCAATCACGGCAGTCACATATGACTCTAAACCCTTCCCCACCTCCCAGCATCACAGGAGAAAGGAGAAAGCCCCGTTGGCATCGTAATGACCATTGACCCATCTTTGCTGTCAGCCAGAGATTCAGCCAGGGTAAAATGAAAAAAAAACATCATTAACCTATTAGTAAATAGCAAAATACATCATAATACACAAAGCTACCACAAAGACAGACACAAACTCTGACAAAGTATGGAGTCAGGATGTTACATTTTATCACCTTTGCTGTATGAGTGAAGTACTCTCAGCTCATTGGACTTAAAGAGGAACTCCAGTTTCCTGTGTAAAAATAAAGTCATCAGCTACAAAAACTGTAGCTACTGACTTTTAATAAACAGCCACTTACCTGTCCCATTATCCAGCGGTGTACTCGCCTCAGCCAGATCATCTCCTGTCATCTGTCCCTGGCTCTGACATGTTAACCACTTCAGGTTTGGACACTTTCACCCCCTTCCAGTCCAGGCAAATTGTCAGCTTTCAGTGCTATCACACTTTGAATGACAATTGCGCGGTCATGCAACACTGTACCCATATGAACTTTTTAGCATTTTTTTGAGACAGATGAAACTTGATTTTGGTGGTATTTATTCACCACTGGGATTTTAATTTTTTTTCCTATATAAATGAAAAAATCCCAAAATTTTGAAAAAAAAGTGTTTTGCTTACAAAATTTTGCAAATAAATAATCTGTCTTCATAAAGCTTGACCAAAATATATTAACCACTTGCCCTCCTGAGGATTTACCCCCCTCTTTTTGCTACTCGGCGCTGCACTAATTCAACTGATAATTCCGCGGTCATGCAATGCTGCACCCAAACGAAATTTACGTCCTTTTTTCACACAAATAGAGCTTTCTTTCGGTGGTATTTGATCACCTGTGCGCTTTTTATTTTTCACACTATAAAAAAAAAAGTCTAAAAATTTTGAAGAAAAATGATATTTTTTACTTTCAGCTATAAAAAATATATAGTAAACTCAAAGTTAGTTATAAATTTAGGCCAAAATGTATTCTGCTACATGTTTCTGGTAAACAAAAATCCCAATAAGTGTATATTGCTTGCTTTGTGTGTATGTTATAGCGTCTACAAACTATGGTATAGATACTGCAATTTACGCCAATTTTTTTGCTATACAGCGCTGTACTAGTTTACCGGACAATTGCGCGGTCATGCAATATGGTACATAAATGTAATTTATGTCCTTTTTTTCACACAAATAGAGTTTTTGGTGGTATTTGATCACCTGTCCACTTTTTATTTTTGGCGCTATAACCAGGAAAAGTTTTGAAGAAAATTTTTTTTTAAAAAAAAACAATATTTTCTCATTTCGGTCATAAGAAATATCCAAAAAAACTAAAATTTCATCATAAATTTAGGCCAAAATGTATTCTGCTACATGAAACACAAATGATGCAGCGCTACTACCATAAAAATTCTTCACACATAAATGAATAAGTGAAACAGTGCAAAATTAGTGACACAAATAACATAAACACACAATATTAAATAGTGCCAAAGAACTCATAAATATTCACATGTGACAAGTGTCAATACGAGGTCCTAAAAGGACCAAATAACATAAATGGTGCCCCAAGTAATCCAATGGGATCCAATAGTGCTCCAAATCAAACAAATAAGTCACAACAGGACTCAATGTGCTAAAAAACCTCCCACCGGAACTAAAAATCAGTTCCCACCATATAACACAAAACACACGTGCATCCCAATAAACGCATAAACTAAGAACTGATCATGCAAACAAACATGAATAAATGAATAAATACATAAAGTCCCGTGAGGTGTAAAACACCTGACAATATACAAAAAACCATATATAAAGTCCACAGCAATTCTTGAAGAAGAAAAAAAAAAAAAGTGCTGATAAATGTGCATATCCAAAAATGGCTGAATTGCACGCTCACCTCCCTCTTGCGACCCGCACAGGGTCAAAAGGCCTTCAGGATCACTAACACATGGACCCTTAATAGTAGGTAATCCTCCACAGCTCTCCACACTGACCTCCCCTTATGCACAGATTCAAGCACAGGCTCACAGGGCAGCAGATCTCCTCTTCAGGCACATAAGGTGGCTGCAGACACTTGATCCCTCAGATCAGATGTACTTGCATGGGTGTCCAATGTAAATAAAGAAGGCGTCCGACCGGAAGTGCGTCACCACCAACGCGTATTGTCACGCTTAACATGTGACTTCATCAGGGCCCTGTCACATGTCGTAAATTGTCACTGTTGTAAATAGCCTTGTACCATGTGACCTCTGTGAACATTCACAGATTTCACAAGTAGTAAGCAATGGTGTCAGGAAGTGAATAGTTTACTACTATTCATGTGATCACTGATTGGCCAATCAGTGATCACATGAATCGGGAACTCACAAAGGGAGCGCACACCGGCAATGGATGCAGGGGGGCATTTATAAATGTTCACCCGCTTTGGCAGTGATCCCGTCTGGCCGTTTATCTACATGGACCAGATGGGAAATGGTTAACTGTGGGTGACAGCTTGCAGCTTCAGATACAGGTGCCAACTGCACATGTGAATGGTCCCATAGTCTTCTGGGCCATGTCATGTGTCCCAGAAGACTGCGGAGAGGGAGGGGGAAGGAGAACTTCAACTTCCAATCATCTAGGGGGTTGGAGTGGAAGTGGGAGTGGGTACCTGTCAAAATTAGGTACCTGCTCCCCCCCCCCCCCACGTTCCCCAAAAGTGTAATTTCTTAACCAGAAGTGGGGGAGGAGGCCGTAAAGCAGAATTTTGGGTGGAACTCCACTTTAAGCGATGTTGAACACTTTACATTTTGTGTAGGATGAGTTCTTTGGGTATTGGATGGTGAAGAACCCATCTGGCTGCTGGGACAATAGACTGAATGTAGTTACCAGGGATAGAGATAACTGAAGACTATGCCAGCTGTATTAATATGACTGGATTTATGTGAGCAGGGAACGCTGAGTTTGGTATGTTGCTGCCATGTTTGATACTGGCCATGGTGATGACCAAAGATCTGGAAATATGACTGGGATCTCTTCGCCCTCCCTCCTTACTGGCCTCATCTTCTGACTCTCCTGAACCAGAAGTGTCCCCTTCCCTAAGAGTCCCAGAGCATATGCAATATCCCAGACAGACTAAATGCTGCCATGCTGTGATGCAGGTTATATGCCTGGGGGACTGGAGCCAAAGGGAGCCAGAGCTGTTGGTAACTCTACCAGCCCAGGCTTTGAAGTTGCAAATCCCATGCTATCTTCAGCCAGGTAATGTTTGTGATAATCACATACATATAAATAAATGATGTAGCGCTTAAACAAAGACAAAGTATGATAAAGTGATCACCAAGTGAAATAACTAAATCCTCATTCCTAGCATAAGCCTTGGAATAGTGAAGCAATCCACATGTGCAGGAACAAATAAAAAGTCCTTTCTCCACACAAGCACTGCAAACAGTACACACGGGAAATAAAATCCTATAATGTTGCGCTCCCAAAACACTCCAATTTATATATGGAATCACTTTATCTATGAATGGATGAATCCCCCTGATGAAGCCACGTGACCAGTGGCGTAACGCGTAGGGGTGGGACTGTAACGTCACTCGGAGGGAGTCAGTTCATTTGCCGGACCACGGGTGCATGCCTCTGACAGTCAGCGGAGGACTCGGTTCATATTGTGATACGGATTTTGAATACAACACATGTGAGTGTTATACTTGGAGTCAATAAAGCCAATCTTTATAAAGGATAAAACACCATGTTGAGATCTTTTTCCTATGTGGAGAGCCGTATGGAGATGAGAGTATAGAGGAGTTGCATCCTCTGGAGAAGGGATCAATCCCAGAGCATATGTTAATAGCGGCGGATATCCATTGTTCCAAAGGAGGGAGTCCTAGTCAAGTAGGTTCCATAGGAGGAGAACCAAAAGCGCATATAGCCTAATTATAGGCAGAGAAGGAGGTGAGCGTACATCTGCACTAATGGGAGGATTCACAATCAGTCACGGATTCACATGCAATATGGATTGAAGATTAATTAACAGCACAAAGTCACTTTTATTATATGGGACACTGTTTTCACATATGCATTTATTAATTTATTTATGCACAATGATCATTTGAATAATTTTTTATAAGTGGAGTTATATTCATCACAGGTCTTATTTTAGTATAATCACAGAGGTTTCTTTTAATATCAATTCAGTATATTTTTTATGTCATTTGATTTATTATATATATTTTTTTTATTTTTTCTGCATATGGTTCTTAGGACATAGATAAAGTGATTCCATATATAAATTGGAGTGTTTTGGGAGCGCAACATTATAGGATTTTATTCACATTTTTTTCACATTGGTAGTTATGTGTTAGATGTTTGCGATCCGACTATATAGAGGACATATATTTTATGTTGTATATTAGGGAGACCTTTTTTTGTTTTCTGGCTCGCAAGACACTTTAAGTACACACGGGAAAGTCCAGTAATCCGTGTCACATTCCTCTTAAGCATGCAAAACAAAGGAATGTGTATGAACCCACACACCCTCGAATGTGATCCAGGAATGGCTAGAATGGCCTCTCACCTCCAACCTGCGACCCTGCAGGGCCACAGCGCTTTATATAAAATACCACCACCAGAACTAGGATGGGCTCCTCACGATGTAACTTGAAGATGTTTCTACAGGACACAGCTTCCACCTCTCTTTGATATCCTTGCAGGCCAATGAGCCAGATAAATCCCAGCTCAGATCCCCATAAGACAAAAAAAAATATCCTCCATAGTGCAGACCGTTTATTAAAACATATAAAAGCAATGAAAACACACTCACATGGGCAGAGTTTCATATAGCGTTTTTCCCCATATGCTGGGTGTAGGCATAGACCTCAAGGGTGTTCAAAGATGGCGCCACGCCGGAAGTGCGTCACCACGTAGAACCGTTGACGCGTTGCGTCACGTGACCTCGTGACTTCATCAGGACTAATGTGATTGGTCTATCACACTTCCTTAAATAGACCTGGATTAGCACCAATGGGAAACCCATTGGGCGGGATCACGGCAGCCATATTCCTGTAGCCCGTTATTAGCAACCGCAACACACAGGATACAGGACATTATATACCCGGGACTGGATAGAAATATATCAAAAATTGCTGAAACCAGTCAGTAAATGTCCCGGATTCTAAAAACCATATTCAAAGCCCCCCAGACGAGTCCTCATTAGATTGCCTACTGCCAGCCCAGTACCACCTGTAAAATAACACTTTATTTCATTAAAAACATAGACAGTATATATAGGACACCATATATAATATGTCCTGGTGACTATAGTCAATCCTTAGATCCAAAATAAGATCTATTGGATATATCGAAGAAAAATGTATATATATGGCCCCAAACAACAATTTAGAATGACATAACAATATAAAACCCGTAAAAAAAGTAAAAACACATAAAATGATAAAAATAATTGACCACCTATAGGCGTATGCACATCACCCCTCATATTTACAGATAATATGACGAAAAAAATTCTGAATTGATAATACACCAAATAATAATGGTACATACGAAAGGTCAAAAATAAATAGATAGTACAGATATAATATCAGCATTAAAACAATAGATAAATTCAATAGTCGCTGATAAAACAATTTAAATCAAATTCAATATTTAATCCTTTCGGTACCTGTGTATCCATAATAAAAATCCACTTCGACTCTGTCTGACTCAATACTCTGACCTTGTGACTCCCTCTCCAGTGTCTGCGATATTTCTCCACTCCCCAAAAGGAGAGACTAGCCGGGTCTTTATTGTGATATTGCAAAAAATGTTTAGAGACACTATGTTTCGGAAAGCCCTTTCGGATATTTTGGACATGTTCTCTAAGTCTAACCCATAATGGCCTTTTCGTCCGTCCTACATATTGGAGGCCGCAACCGCATTGCAACACGTATACTACCCCCTCCATCCTGCAGGATATAAAATCCTTAATCTGAAATTCTTTTTGGTTACTGGTAGAAATAAAGGACTTACGTCTGGGGTTAGGGGCTTTAATAGCTCGACATGCGTAGCACATTTTACAAGGAAAAAACCCCTTTTGATCTAAAAACGTAGCTTTTTTATTATTGGGTGGATCCAAAACATTGTGTACTAGTGTGGATCTCAATGTGGGGGCTTTCCTATATATAAATTTAGGGACTGATGGTAACATTTTACACAATACAGGGTCAGTGAGTAAAATCGACCAATGTTTTTTAAAAACATTCTCTATCTTCCTATAATTAACCGTGAAGTCTAACACAATTGCCAATTGATTATCAAATTCCATGGTGTTTTGCTTGTCCACTAGAAGACGGCTCCTATCCATATCTCCTACTTCAATGATTTTGCTTTGTATAATATCTCTTTGGTATCCTTTATCAACAAACCTCTCTTCCATAATTTCAGCCTGCTTCAGGAACTCTTCCTTTGCAGTGCAATTCCTCCTTAGTCTAATCAGCTGACCTTTGGGGATGTTCAGAAGCCATGGGGGGTAATGGCAACTATCCAATGGGATGTAACCGTTACGATCTACTTTCTTAAAGAAAGTTTTTGTACACAACTTCCCCTCATGTATATACACACATAGGTCCAAAAAATTAATTGATACCTGATTAACCTCCCATGAAAATTTTATATTCCGGTTATTAATATTCAACTGATTAAGGAATAACAGTAGATCATCTTCTGTACCATCCCAGACGATGAACACATCGTCGATGTATCTCTTGTACAGGATTAATTGCTGTGGGGGTTGATGGTATACCGCCTCCTCCTCCCAGTGGGCCATAAAGAGATTGGCCACACTGGGAGCAAATCGCGCCCCCATAGCCACACCCCTGGTTTGTTTATAGAATACATTTCTATACCAAAAATAGTTGTGAGATAGGCAATAGTCCAAACATTCTGTAATATATCTCCTCTGCGTCCAATTAAATTGACTGAACTTTCTCAGACCCCAATTGACTGAATTGACTGCATCTTCATGGTTAATTATTGTGTATAAGGCCGATACATCAGCGCTCGCAAAAAACATTTGATTACTCCCTTTTATGTTGTCCAGCACCTGTATGAGATGCTTGGTATCTCTCAAATAGGCCTTAGTGTTACTAACTAAAGGTTGGAGGAATAATAAGCTTCATAAGGTCTTTTTTATATAAATTAGTAGGATCCTTTGGTAGGGCTGAGTATGTGGTCTCATCACTTAGATGCATTTCCATTTCTTTTGAGCCTTTGAGACATGAATATCCCGATAGGGATTTTTTGTGGAGGGACAGGGCGGAATTCAGTCCAGGCCGGAGAAGCCCCAACAGAGGAGTCAATTTAATTGGACGCAGAGGAGATATATTACAGAATGTTTGGACTATTGCCTATCTCACAACTATTTTTGGTATAGAAATGTATTCTATAAACAAACCAGGGGTGTGGCTATGGGGGCGCGATTTGCTCCCAGTGTGGCCAATCTCTTTATGGCCCACTGGGAGGAGGAGGCGGTATACCATCAACCCCCACAGCAATTAATCCTGTACAAGAGATACATCGACGATGTGTTCATCGTCTGGGATGGTACAGAAGATGATCTACTGTTATTCCTTAATCAGTTGAATATTAATAACCGGAATATAAAATTTTCATGGGAGGTTAATCAGGTATCAATTAATTTTTTGGACCTATGTGTGTATATACATGAGGGGAAGTTGTGTACAAAAACTTTCTTTAAGAAAGTAGATCGTAACGGTTACATCCCATTGGATAGTTGCCATTACCCCCCATGGCTTCTGAACATCCCCAAAGGTCAGCTGATTAGACTAAGGAGGAATTGCACTGCAAAGGAAGAGTTCCTGAAGCAGGCTGAAATTATGGAAGAGAGGTTTGTTGATAAAGGATACCAAAGAGATATTATACAAAGCAAAATCATTGAAGTAGGAGATATGGATAGGAGCCGTCTTCTAGTGGACAAGCAAAACACCATGGAATTTGATAATCAATTGGCAATTGTGTTAGACTTCACGGTTAATTATAGGAAGATAGAGAATGTTTTTAAAAAACATTGGTCGATTTTACTCACTGACCCTGTATTGTGTAAAATGTTACCATCAGTCCCTAAATTTATATATAGGAAAGCCCCCACATTGAGATCCACACTAGTACACAATGTTTTGGATCCACCCAATAATAAAAAAGCTACGTTTTTAGATCAAAAGGGGTTTTTTCCTTGTAAAATGTGCTACGCATGTCGAGCTATTAAAGCCCCTAACCCCAGACGTAAGTCCTTTATTTCTACCAGTAACCAAAAAGAATTTCAGATTAAGGATTTTATATCCTGCAGGATGGAGGGGGTAGTATACGTGTTGCAATGCGGTTGCGGCCTCCAATATGTAGGACGGACGAAAAGGCCATTATGGGTTAGACTTAGAGAACATGTCCAAAATATCCGAAAGGGCTTTCCGAAACATAGTGTCTCTAAACATTTTTTGCAATATCACAATAAAGACCCGGCTAGTCTCTCCTTTTGGGGAGTGGAGAAATATCGCAGACACTGGAGAGGGAGTCACAAGGTCAGAGTATTGAGTCAGACAGAGTCGAAGTGGATTTTTATTATGGATACACAGGTACCGAAAGGATTAAATATTGAATTTGATTTAAATTGTTTTATCAGCGACTATTGAATTTATCTATTGTTTTAATGCTGATATTATATCTGTACTATCTATTTATTTTTGACCTTTCGTATGTACCATTATTATTTGGTGTATTATCAATTCAGAATTTTTTTCGTCATATTATCTGTAAATATGAGGGGTGATGTGCATACGCCTATAGGTGGTCAATTATTTTTATCATTTTATGTGTTTTTACTTTTTTTACGGGTTTTATATTGTTATGTCATTCTAAATTGTTGTTTGGGGCCATATATATACATTTTTCTTCGATATATCCAATAGATCTTATTTTGGATCTAAGGATTGACTATAGTCACCAGGACATATTATATATGGTGTCCTATATATACTGTCTATGTTTTTAATGAAATAAAGTGTTATTTTACAGGTGGTACTGGGCTGGCAGTAGGCAATCTAATGAGGACTCGTCTGGGGGGCTTTGAATATGGTTTTTAGAATCCGGGACATTTACTGACTGGTTTCAGCAATTTTTGATATATTTCTATCCAGTCCCGGGTATATAATGTCCTGTATCCTGTGTGTTGCGGTTGCTAATAACGGGCTACAGGAATATGGTTGCCGTGATCCCACCCAATGGGTTTCCCATTGGTGCTAATCCAGGTCTATTTAAGGAAGTGTGATAGACCAATCACGTTAGTCCTGATGAAGTCACGAGGTCACGTGACGCAACGCGTCGACGGTTCTACGTGGTGACGCACTTCGGGCGTGGCGCCATCTTTGAACACCCTTGAGGTCTATGCCTACACCCAGCATATGGGGAAAAACGCTATATGAAACTCTGCCCATGTGAGTGTGTTTTCATTGCTTTTATATGTTTTAATAAACGGTCTGCACTATGGAGGATATTTTTTTTTGTCTTATGGGGATCTGAGCTGGGATTTATCTGGCTCATTGGCCTGCAAGGATATCAGAGAGAGGTGGAAGCTGTGTCCTGTAGAAACATCTTCAAGTTACATCGTGAGGAGCCCATCCTAGTTCTGGTGGTGGTATTTTATATAAAGCGCTGTGGCCCTGCAGGGTCGCAGGTGGGAGGTGAGAGGCCATTCTAGCCATTCCTGGATCACATTCGAGGGTGTGTGGGTTCATACACATTCCTTTGTTTTGCATGCTTAAGAGGAATGTGACACGGATTACTGGACTTTCCCGTGTGTACTGTTTGCAGTGCTTGTGTGGAGAAAGGACTTTTTATTTGTTCCTGCACATGTGGATTGCTTCACTATTCCAAGGCTTATGCTAGGAATGAGGATTTAGTTATTTCACTTGGTGATCACTTTATCATACTTTGTCTATGTTTAAGCGCTACATCATTTATTTATATGTATGTGAGTATCATCTGTTTGGTATAGGATTGGATGTTAGCAGCTGCTGAATATTTGGTGTGTGCCATATATTTTTTCCATTACTGCCTTACATAAGAGCGCAAGAGGATTTTGTATTATAATGTTTGTGATAATGGCACTACCCAGCTGGCCACCCTTCACCTAGATAAAAATCACACATGCACCCTGCCTGACAGATATTCTTATACTGATAGCGCACTGGCTCATCATGATTTAGACCGGATTCCATGAGTTCCCTTGTCAGGCCAAGAGGATCTGTGGCCATTTCAGTGGCTGTATTCAGCCAGTATTCTCCTGACAGAATTACAGCACCAACGGGTGCTACCTGCCAACCACCTCATCTGTGAAACCCCACATGCTGAAACTCAATATTGCATCATCATCATCATGCATCAGTGTATACCTCTGTGATTACTGTATATTGACAGGCTCTGGGGAGCTGGGGTTCTCCCTGTATTCATCATTAAAGGAGAAGTACAGCCAAAGCTTTTTTGGCTGTACTTCTCCTGTGGATCACAGGAGTTCAGTTCCTTCAGCACTCCTCTGACCCCTTTTCAGCTAACAGCAGGCTAAAGCCCACTGTCAGCTGATGTCACTCAGACGGTCCAGGCTGGGGGAAGATCCCAACTTTAAAGTTGGGATCCATCCCAAAGTCTGGAGTGGCACCTGGATGAGCCTCTCAATAAGGTACTGAGAGCCTGAGCCAGACACTCCCTCCCCCTCCACAACCCAACTCTCCAGTGAGCATGGCGGGGGAAGAGCAGACAGCAGAGACTAACAGTCACTGCTCTCTGCCCACAGCAGTAGTGAGAGCTCATGTGATCACTGAGCTGTCACCCTTAGAGCTGGCAGGGGACAGATGCAGCATTGGATAATGCTGCATCCACCTAGGTATGTACACTGCTCAAAAAAATAAAGGAACACTTTGAAAACACATCAGATCTCAATGGGGAAACATATCATGCTGGATACCTATAATGATATGGACTGGGCAATGTGTTAGGAACGTAATGATGCCCCATTGTTTGATGGAAAGAAAAGTTATCAACCTACAGAGGACTGAATTCAAAGACACCCCAAAAATCAAAGTGAAAAAATGATGCAGCAGGCTAGTCCATTTTGCTGAAATTTCATTGCAGAAACTTAAAATGGTACTCAGTAGTTTGTATGGCCCCCAAGTGCTTGTATGCATGCTCCTAAAGAGATGACGGATGGTGTCCTGGGGTATTTCTTCCTAGATCTGGACCAGAGCATCACTGAGCTCCTGGATAGTTTGAGATGCAACCTGGCGGCGTCGGATGGACCGAAACATGATATCTCAGAGGAGTTCTATTGGATTTAGGTAAGGCAAGCGTGGGGGCCATTCAATGGTATCAATTCCTTTATCTTCCAGGAACTGCCTGCATACTCTTGCCATATGAGGCCGGGCATTGCTGTGCACCAGGAGGAACCCAGGACCCACTGCAACAGCGTAGGGTCTGACAATGGGTCCAAGGATTTCATCCTGATACCTAATGGCAGTCAGGGTGCCATTGTCTAGCCTGTAGAGGTCTGTGCGGCCTTCCATGGATATGCCTCCCCAGACCATCACTGACCCACCACCAAAGCAGTCATGCTGAACGCTGTTACAAGCAGCATAACGTTCTCCATGGCTTCTCAGGACCCTTTCACATCTGTCACATGTGCTCAGGGTGCACCTGATCTCATCTGTGAAAAGCACAGGGCACCAGCGGCGGACCTGCCAACTCTGGTTTCAATGGCAAATTCCAATTAAGCTATATGGTGCCAGGCAGTGAGCACAAGGCCCACTAGAGGACGTCGGACCATCTGTCCACCCTCATGAAGTCAGTTTCTGATTGTTTGGTCATAGACATTCACACCAGTGGCCTACTGGAGGTCATTTTGTAGGGCTCTGGCAGTGCTCATCCTGTTCCTTCTTGCACAAAGGAGCAGATGCCGGTCCTGCTAATGGGTTAAGAACCTTCTATGGCCCTGTGTAGCTCTCCTAAAGTAACTGCCTGTCTCCTGGAATCTCCAACATGCTCTTGAGATTGTGTTGGGAGACACTCAATCCTTCTGGCAATGGCAAATATTGATGCGCCATCCTGGAGGAGTTGGACTGCCTGTGCAACCTTTATAGGATCCAGGTATTGCCTCATGCTACCAGTAGTGACACTGACCCTAGCCAAATGCAAAACTAGTGAAAAACAGTCAGAAAAGATGAGTAAGGAAAAAAATGTCAGTGGCCTCCACCTGTAAAACCCTTCCTGTTTTGAGGGTCGTCTCATAGTTGCCCATCTAGTGCACCTGTTATTAATTTCATTAACACCAAAGCAGCTGAAACTGATAAATAACCCCCTCTGCTATTTAACTGACCAGATCAATATCCCAAGAGTTTAATTGGCTTGATGCTATACTCTGATTAAAAAGTTGTCATTTAATTTTTTTGAGCAGTGTATAATTTGGAATAAATAAAAACCCACACTTCTCTATTTAGAATGTATGCAACATTTTGACACCTGTTTAAGAGGTAAGGAAAACAGTGAGCTGCAACAAGGCAGGGATTAATGATACAATCACTCTTTGCTACATTTTTCCTTTTCCAAAGTCCAGGCAAGGTTGTATTTAGTAAATTGTAGGTTTAAAGGACAACAAGAATGATGGCAGATGGCAAGCACTAGCACTAGCCATTATTGCTGTTGGCAACTGAGGTAGGTAACACATGTAGTGATATGCTCAGTAACACTGTGTGATCCAGTATGATTGTTACTCCACACAGGCTCAGCGCAGTTCCCAGTCATGTACTGCTCCAATACTCTTTGGCACATGGTTGAGAAAGCCATATAACTGCACCATCTGATACCGGCAGTAGCAGTCTTTGAACACAGGAATGCAGCAGTATATCTTCAGCAACACAGGGTGGCAAGGCCTACATTACTGGGATGGCATCTGAAGGAGGAATGACTGATGAGCAGGGTGGTGGCACAAGGGGCACTTTGGAAAGCTAAACAAATCCTCTAGTTGGAAGATGAGGAATATAGTGTTATCCCTAATATTTGAAAGAAATCTTGCGAGCCAGAAGACCAAATAATATATATAAACAATCTATATGTTGGATCGCAAACCTCTAACACATAACTACCAATGTGAAAAACGTGAAATAAAAATATATATAGTGTTGCGCTCTCAATCCTTCAATCAATATATATTAAAAAATGTGTATTAATAAACATAGATACTTATACTTGTGAATCTTTTGAATCAACTCAAATAACCAGTGTACATGGGGCAATGATAAATAAATAAACAAATATATAAAAAAATAAAAAATTAAGTAATATAAATATATAAAATATAATTATATATAATATATAATAAATGTCCCAAAAAGTGACTTTGTGCTGAAAAGATCTTCAAATGGCATAAAATCGGTGACTGCTTGTGACTCCTCCCTCAAGTGAAGATATGCGCTCACCTCATAGGTAGCCTGCAATTAGGCTATTAAAGCTTGCGGTTCACCTACTTTGGAACCTGCTTGTTACGAACTCCTGTTACAAGAAATCCATGGAATGCGACATATATTATGGAATAAATCTCCTCTCCTAGGGTGCCACTCCTCTATCTTCCTGTCTCCATGCGGTTCTCAGAAACGTCTCGGTTTGTGTCTTTTTCTACTAACAGGTGTAAGCATTGACTGCAGCACGGCTATCTTGGTATAGCTATGTCCTTTTCCTATATAGAAACACGAACCGCTACCCTCCACTTCGGTTCCGCCGATCCTTGCCCTAAGGATAATTCTCTGGCCCTGAAAAGCGTGGCTCCCCTCCTTACACTATCCACTTGTAAATGCACATCAAACCAAGCAGGACACTACCCCAATCAAGATTGCCACGGAAGGTTACTGGGATTTGTAGTGTCCAATCAGACAGCTACTCCCCCTGCTGACACCTACAGAGGCTGCAAGGGAACATCATTTCCCTAAAATTCCACTCCATCTCCAGTGCAGCAGGGCACCACCTACTGGTTGTAGTAAAAACTACACCTACCAACAATGACATCATTGACCTAATATGGCCACATTGAATGCCTAGGCTGCAGGCTTCCAGACATAGCCAAACATGGGTTCAGACCAAACCCAAGCTTATTCTTACTGATGACAACATGCTTCCTGTACTCTCATCCCTAATAGGAGGGCAGAGGTGTCAGCGGCTTCCTCTGCACCACTTTTCTGAGTTTTTCAAACTACAGTGGTCAGGCCTGGCTGCAGGCAGCATTCATGGATAATGTCTGAACCACATTATACCTAACTACATAAGGTTCAGGGCTGATTCAGACACTCTCAAGTATAACAACCCCATGGAATATAGGACCACTGGCCAGAGCTTGCAAAGTATGTGCTGGAGTTTCTGGATTGCCCTGTAGCCAGTGTGCTGTCTAAAAAAACCTTTGGTGCATTAAAAGTTGTTATTATGAAGAAGAGGTAAATCCACCTATCTCCCAACAGTGTAGACCGGCTGTCTTTTTTTAAAATAAAGGGTAAGTCACCTTTTGCTAAAAAATAAGAAATGCACATTTCAATTTTTGCAGGTAAGAAAAATTTGCATTTATTATTTTTTGTTACAGGAGCCTGTAAACCATTGCAGCAGTGATCACTTGATCACTGGTGCCATGCAGGTCTCCTGCAGGTCTGCCAGTGTACCTGCTTGCACGTATGCGATGTACAGGCAAGCAGATATACTGACAGGAAAAATCAATAAACTACCACAGTGTTCACAGTGCAGTGGTAGCTCATTGAGTACTTCAATCTGACAGCTGCTAAGGCTGTCGGGACTTGTAGTTTCTCGTTCACAGAAGACTGTTAATGAGTGACATGGCCAGGTGGGTGGAGCCCCACACGGTCACTTTTTTTTTAATTTGACAGCTTTTGGGGGGAAGAAGAACCCCCATTAGCTGTCAAAGTGGGGGATTGGGGGGAGCAGGGGCCGGTGCATTCATAACATGATACATGTTACATGTTATACCCTGAATATTCTTTAACCAGTCTTGGTTTATCCATAACTATAAAATCCCTGCTGCTAATGCTACAAACTAACTTTTTTATTGTAATCCAACCCAGAAAATGTAAATAACACCACCACCATTAAGAGCCCCTGCTACCTCTTCTGGACTAATCTGTTGTTGCAGAACTGTAAAGATGCCACACAATGTTTCTGTGGCTGGACCTCAGCTACCAAATTTCTAATGTTTGTGGCCAGTGTCTCATTGTTTATTGCAAAACAAAACGTGCCTTGACTCTTCCTTTTGTATTGTGGTCTAAGCAAACTTCTTTCATACTGTGTGGCCATTGTACAATCTGTGTTGTCATTGTCTCTTAAATAATACAAATGAATGTTTGTTTCAGAATATAACCTATCTCATCTCTCTCTTTTATATTGCGGCCTAACCAAACTGCTTACATACTGTCCAGCCACTGAACAATATTTGTAGCTTATTTTTCTCAGATAATATACTCCAATTTTTATTGCAAGAAAAGCCTGCATTGTCTCTTTCTATTTGCTGCCTAATCAAGGGTTTGCATTCTGTCCTGACACTAGCCAATTTCCACCAAACACATGAATTCTATTAGAACTAATGGCACCCGCCCACGGGTCCGCATTCCTCTCTGCGGTTGGTGCAGGTGCACGGATCTTCATGCAGATCCCCAGCGGTACCACCCGCACAGATGTGAACCTAGCCTTAGGGACTGTATTGGTGAGGTAACTCTACCTTGGCTTGCACAACTGCAGTAACTATTAAAAAAGGTACCTCACTGTTGATTATTTTTGTATTTATTTTGCATTATGAAGAATTCAGCAGAAGGTCCTGGATCATATAAATAGGGTGGAAGCACCCAAGACAGACAGAAACAGAACCAGGATTTATGGCAGAAAGATTTACTGTTGGAGAATTTAAGAAATACAGTATAACAAGCTCATTTCAGCCACCAGGTTCCATCTAACCAGGGGCGGACTGACAACTCATGGGGCCCCCGGGCAATAGGGGATCATGGGGCCCCTGTGTCTTTGCCCAAACTCAAAAAAGCCTAAGAAAAAGGTACCAGGGGCATCTCATGGGGCCCCCTACTGACCCCGGGCCCTCGGGCAGTGCCCAAGTTTCCAAATGGTCATTCAAACTAACATATAATTTCTAGGAGGACCAACTATTTAAGTCTTTCTTTGCAGTCCATAAACTTTATATCTACATTAATTTCCCTGTGTGACATCACCTAATAAGGAAATACTACTTCTTTATATGTCTGCTGAAATCACTGGAACTGAAACATTTCATTGGATTACTCTACCAGTTCAAAGAGATATTCCAGTTCACTAGCAAAACAAATCTCATTCTTATTCTGACTCTGAAATCCTCATCAAAAAATTTTACCGAATGTGATCAGTAATACAGTATTGCTTTGTACATTGTTTTCTCCATCACAGGGTCACATTAAATTGAATCTCCCCTTTTTTACTATTCTTTTAAATGTGTTGATTATTAGATATAGCATCTATAATTTTCTATGTTTCTGTTGCAGTTGGGATTAGCATAAAAAAAACAATGAGCTTCCAGCTTTCCTTCTACTGTTTCTCTTCTTTGGTTTCTGTCACTTTCGAGTTTGGCAAGCTGTTAATTAGATTAGTGAGATCTCCAGCTTCTGTATGCTAGGAGACTGCATATGTACTGGTTGCAACACTTAGTAAAAAGTGGAGGGCATTAGAAGAATATAGATAATGACAGAATAAATAAATGTCAAGTAAGTTAGAGGTATTATTATTATTATTATTCAGGGTTTATATAGCGCCAACAGTTTGCTCAGCGCTTTACAATATAACAGGAGACAATACAGCAACAATACAGTTCAATACAAGAGGGCTAGGAAGGCCCTGCTCCTTGGAGCTTACAATATAAGAGATATAAAGGTATAACGTTTGCTGCAGTTTAACTAAGACATATAAAGGAAACCTATACTAAGAGAAATATGAGGCTGTTATTTCTGGCCCTTCATTCTGAAAATGCTAGATGCCTGTCTGCCATGCTGACCCCTGGTTTCAGAATCACTTACCTAGAATAAGTATTCAGGCCAGCAGTTCTTTTGTCACTCTGATTTTATTGACTTCATAAATGTTACTGGTCAGTGGATCACAAAATATTGATGTCAGGGACCACCAGGTAAGTAGCATATTCAAAAGGTTGGTAAGCAATGACAGCATATTTCACTCAGCACAGGTCCCGCTTCCTATAAGATACTATAAAAATCCTTTTTGACTAAGATCAGACTTTAACATGTTTTTTTTTATGCTGAACATATAAGCTATTATATTATATTTAGCTTTCAATACCTATTCTTTTTTGAGCCATAGTTTATTATGTTTACGCTGGAGTGAAAAAGGACAGATTGCTAAAATATTCAGATGGCAAACTGTTTAATAGCACATTAACATTGGTAAACATCTATTTATTTATTAACATTCACAGATTTATTCATCAAAGTTTTAAAAACAGTCTGGAATAGTTCCATCTTGATTCACACTCTGGTCTAATATTGAGTTTTTCAGTATCTGAAGTATTAATCAAAGCGCTGCCAGTACAAACACAGTGTTGATATGTGTCCAAGATTAAAAAAAAAAACACAAATTCATCTATATTTAACCGGAACTTGGAAATGAATCAGTAGTTCTGTACATATTTCATGCTTGTGTGTTTTATTGTGATAAATATTCCATGGTGCCCCCAAACTGAATTCCCTTGGTAGCACTGCCCACAGCATTTTAAAAGGGTGGGGGGGATTTGTCTTCCAACTTTAGAACTTTACTTTCTTGGCTGAGTGTTGTGCTCCATCCATTAGAGTAAAATGTTCTCGTAGAAGGCTACAAATTCAAAATTTTACTTTCATTATTTAGGGCACATAAGATATTCCTTCAGCTTTAAAGGAAACCTGTAATCAAAAACATATGGGGATTGTTAGGGTTGGCTTCTCCATCTGAAAATCCTAGTTACTTGGCAGTCATGCTGACCCTCTGATTTCAGTACTGCATGAGAGAGACACTTTCCTGGAACAAACAAACAAATACTTTTTCTCTGATATTCCTGGTCGACATACTTGTTTCAAGTTGGTGAGTCAGAAAACATTGTGGCCCATGGGTCAGCAGTACACAGCTACTGACATGTGTGCAAAGGTCCTTAAAGCCCTGCTCCAGCCAGGGACCCCCCCTTCCACCACAGATAATACCACCACCCGTTAATAATTAATGACTGCAGAAAAAAATTTAAAATCCCTTTTGACACATCTAAATCCATGCTCAGACAACACTCCAGGTCCTGATTATTATATGTTCTAGACTGCAGTGGGGAGGGTCCTTCTTTGGGTCCTCAAATCTCTATCTGAATGATATGGACACATTGGCTGTTCAGTGGCAAGGCCCTCTTAGGCTCAAAAAGGCTGCAACGGCATGATGATCGCACAATGATGGGACCAATCCACAGTGGGCTGGATCATTGGTTTCCACTACTGGAAAAGGAACTGCTTTAGATCACAAAAACGTTTAAAAAAACTGCTTTGGAGGGCTTGTGTAATGGTGGAAGCCAGGAGGGGCATGGCAAGGATGGGGGCACTTTAGATTTTTCCAAGAGATGGGCTTTAAATGTAAGTGTTTGAGTATCATTTTGTATTATTGGTAAGTAACTACTTTCTTATTTTTCTTCCTTTAGCAAGTGCGGACGTTTTTGCACGTGCAATCCAATCATGGTGGCCTGTAAAGGTGTGTGGACCCAGCCATTTTGGAAGGCAGTCATTGGTGAATTTCTGGCTATGTTTATATTTGTTCTTCTCAGCCTTGGTTCGACCATTAATTGGAGTAAAAAAGAAAACCCTCAACCTGCAGATCTGGTCCTTATTTCACTTTGCTTTGGACTAAGCATTGCAACCCTAGTGCAGTGTTTTGGACACATAAGTGGAGGCCATATTAACCCCGCAGTTACTATTGCAATGGTTTGTATGAGGAAGATCAGCCTTGCAAAGTCAGCCTTTTATATTGTTGCACAGTGTTTGGGTGCCATCGCAGGAGCTGGAATCCTTTATGTAGTCACTCCATCTGATGTTGCTGGAGGTTTGGGAGTTACTGAGGTAATCATAAATTCTAGTCTATTATTTAATTTAACACAGAATCATTTATTGTTAGTTTAATATTTTGTAATGCAAGCAAACATCTAGTTTTGACAAATATTGGGTGGGAGGTCTTGTCACCTTGTATACGTTAGCACAATCCCCAGCTATAATCATAAATCAAAAAGAAGGTACTTGTATGTCCCTACAAAGAGGAGACTGTGGGAAATAAGGATTTTAAAGTGCCCAAATCCAAAACACAAAAATGAAGTAGAAAGAATAAACATAAAAGCCTATTTTTAAAAAGTATGCCATCATAAAATACATTAGCTACAAATACATCATAACATTTTATATAATTAGATGAGCATGGGAAAGAGGAGCAGGGGGATCGACTTGTTTTTCCCAAGAAGAGCTTTCCCAGTTCATTTAACAGAGAATCTAGTTTTGCATAGCAAGTCTTTTTCAAAGCAATTTTAGAAATGTATCATTCTTTCACCCCATTTCCAAACTGGGCCATAGTAAAAAGATGTCCTCGGTTTAAAGTTGAAAACCAGTGTAATGGCTGCAGCAATATGCCAACACCCCATTATTGTTTTTTTCAGCCAGTGATTCCCCAACCACTAAAAGTGATCTGAGCAGCTGGATCCCTTTTAGAAGTGGCGGGAGCTTTCCAGTGGTTCTTGGGCTTACCTGCCTGATTGGTGAGCCCGGGGCATCACTTCTGATTTCAGCTGAATGTAAGCAAGACCATTTTATATGTAGGAAAGCACTACGTCAATGTTTTGGGGTTTTTTTTTTTTGGGGGGGGGGGTCTCATGCTTTCCATGGTAGAGAAGAGATGTTTACATTTCCTGTGATAGCAATACAAGTGATTAAAAAAAATGTAAAGGGAGAATGTGAAAATTAAAAACAATTAATAAATAAAAAGAAAAAAAATTTAAGCCGCCCTGATTCCGCTCGTGCTCGCGTGCAGTGGTGAATGCTTATGTAGGTCACGCCCACATATGTAAACAGTGTTCACACCATACATGTGAGGTATTGCCATGAACGACAGAGTGAGAGCAATAGTTCTAGCACTATACATCCTCTGTAATTCTAAAATGGTAACCTGTAAACATTTATAAACCGTCACCTATGGAAATTTTTAAACTGTTACTAAACCCAGGACCCTGTATTTACTAAATCTGGTCTCCAACAGCACAGAACATGGAAATGCAATTATTTTAGTAAATATAAACTGCTAAATACCTTTTCTCATCAGCAGTTAGAGCAGTCTTATGACTTCTATCAGTGTCCACACGAGCACTAGTTAAAGCTTGTAGGAGGAGTTTTCTCTAGGAGGATGTAGAATCCCTGACCTCTGTCTGGGGGGCAGTGCTGATTGGCACTGCACTGATCACACGCACTCTCCCAAGAAAAAAAAAACCTCTCTAGCAATACACACCAAACTGAGCATGTGCAGAGTGTCTCCACATGATATGTCCTATCAGGAGATAAGAGGTAGACACTGGAAGAAGGGGAGGATTAGAGAAGTCAGTATAAACAGCATTTTTAGACAATGCAGAGGATTAACCCCTTATGTTCCACAGTGACAATAACAAGCATGCTTTACTGCATATACAGACTGATTTTACTGTTGTGGGTTTAGTAACACTTTAAGTACCGTAGCTCCACAAACATGCGCAATTTTAAAGAATGACATGTTGAGTATCTATTTACTCATTGTAACATCTTCTTTAATATTTTACAAAAAGTATTATAGTTACATATTGTGGGGTTTTTTATTTAATAAATTGTATTTTTCCCAAAACAATTGCCTTGGAAAAATTGCTACGCAAATACTGTGTGACATAGAAAATTACAATGACCATCATTTTATTCTCTAGGGTCTCTGCTAAAAAAAATTATATAATGTTTGGGGTTCTAAGTAATTTCCTAGCAAAAAAGCACTGATATTTACATATATGAGAGAAGTGTCAGAATTGTCCCAGTATGGAAGTGGTTAAAAACCATTCATTTAGATTTAAGCCTTAATTGTTTAACTCATTTGCATGCAGTCCTTCCTATTAATCTAAGAACAAATCAATGATGTGCCACCTGGAGATTGGCCTCTGAAAGCATGTTATTATCTGTAAATAATGGAAAGGTCCACTTTTGCCAACTAAATAATGTTTTAATACTGGCAACAAAATGAAATGCCGTTTTCTTGCAATATGGCAAATGAAGGGCATTGTGCACAAGATTTGCACATAGAATTCCTACAGAACTGACATCTTGGTTTTGTGTCTGGCTCACTGCATTTCCTAGAAGCCTACACACAGCTGGAAGTCACATTAGTGGCAACCCATGCAACAGGATTTTCACAGTTAGGTTCCATGAACATGGGGCATTTTAATAACACTGGTTATTTACATATACACATTAGCTGTGTAAAGTCACGTTAAAAATTTGAGTTTTTTAGCATTCTTGCATTAGCGTTTAGCAGCGTTTTGCCATTTTTCAGTATCAGAGCGATTTTACAGCTAAAAAACTTCACTAGAAACCCACTAGTTCTGGGTTTTTTTTCCAGCCAAAAATGCCCCTGCCAAAAAACGTTGATTGCAGTCTATGTGTGCATGGACACCTAGGATAACATGCTGGGGAGCTTACTGGCTGTAGAAAAAAACATCAAAAGACAAAAACAGCAGCTGTAAAAATGTCCGGTGTGCATGAGGACTTAAAGCAGTGTTTCTCAACTCCAGTCCTCATGGACCCCCAACAGGTCATGTTTTCAGGATTTCCATTATTTTGTACAGGTGATTTGATCAGTTTCACTGCCTTAGTAATTACCACAGCTGTTTCATCTGAGGGAAATCCTGAAAACATGACCTGTTGGGGGTCCATGAGGACTGGAGTTGAGAAACACTGACCGATGGTGTTCCCTTTGATTACAACAGTGGGATTGCTCAGGTTTTGTTAATGAAGGAGAACCTTCCCACTCTCTCACTTTGATAGTTTTTAAGAAAGGAAATGGTAAGAAGTGTGCAAGAAAGTAGAATGTACAACAGAGATTCACTTTAAGCTTTGATCAGAAGTAGGCAACATGAAGGCTAATGTGTTAGATTAGATAGATACAAAATGTTGTCCATTATCCAAAATGGACTCCCAGAAACTCATTTTTGAGTTCTCCATTTATCACTGGTATTCAATATTTAACATGTGGGGCTCTGGTGACACCTTTTCGGGGACCAGATCAAGGAAAATATCATGCTTGTTGTTATAGTATAAGGCCCGGTTCACACTACATGCATTTCAGTTGCATTTCTTCTGAATCCAAAATACACAGAAAGCAGGTTATATGGTTGTTGATGTCATAGTTCACATCAGTGCTTGCAGTTACAGTGTGTTCCGGGTGCAGAAAAAAAGTAGAACAGGCTGCATTTTTTCTGCACAGAACTGTACTGGAATGTGGTAAAATGCATCAAAAACTCACCGGAATGCACTGGAATGCACCAAAACACACTGGAACACGCATGTCACTATTTAAATTGAAGAAAAAGAGGAAAAAATTAATTGGAATGCATAAAAAAATGCACTGGAACGCATCAAAAATGCATCAAAAACATGCCAAAACGCTTAAAAATGCGGATGCAAAAATGCATCCAGAGCGCATCAGGACTACATTTCTATAGTGTGAACTGGCCCTAAAAGTGTCTCTGGGCATTTATATTATATATTAACATTATGTAACAATTAAAGGATAACTAAAAATATTAAAAAGGAAATGAAAAACATTATATTTTACCTTTTATACTGTGTTTCATTTAAATATAGCCCTCTTGCATTTGTAATTTTTGTATTTAATACATTCATAGGTGAATGCAAAGCTTTCTCCTGGTCATGGGCTCCTGGTTGAATTGATAATTACTTTCCAGTTGCTTTTTACCATTTGTGCAAGTTGTGATTCAAAGCGCAATGATATCACTGGATCAGTAGCACTCGCAATTGGATTTTCTGTGGCAATAGGTCATCTGTTTGCTGTAAGTAAAAACCACTGTAGATACAGTATATTATGTGAACCTGTTGTTATTCAATGAGTTGGTTTCTACGCATAGCTGCACCAGGTTTTGCACTCTCCAATTTTGGTGGATAACCCCCAATATGTTTATGACCCATTCACCCCTATTCGTTGTGAAAACAGGCGTGTTACCACAGCACATGATGTCATGCACACGTTAAGGCATTGCAATGTCATTGAGATGTCACCACAATGCACTAAAGCACTTGCATTGCAGCGTACCACAACACAAGGTAACAAATTAGCAAGTGTTGGGATGCGCTACATTACAAAAAATAGCATATATCCAATTTCTGGTCCATTGTGGTGCATTGGCAGGCCATTCAAATAAATAGGCTACCTTAATGCAATGTACATTAATGTGCAACATATTGGGCATTAACCCTCCTGGCGGTATTCCCGAGTGTAGCTTGGGGTTAAGTTTCAGTACCAGAAGTGGTAACACCGAGCTACACTCGGGATTACTCGGGATTACCCTGCAGCGTTGCTCAGGGATTTCCTCCAGCACTGTCCCCCCTGCAGCATCCCCAGCCATCTCCTCCGGCCGATGCCGGCATCCGTCTTCCGGGTTCCGGTCCCTGCGAGCTTCAGGACGTACAGGACCAGCAGGAAATTAAAACATTTTAAAATGTGACATTTACTCAATACACTAAAATCACATAGTATAACATTACTGTATCAAACCATTTCACATACATTTTGTCCCTAGTGCTTTGTCCTGTGCCCTGTCTGCATTTTTACTGTTCTTTATGCCTGGAAACTGAGAAACGTCCATGGCGTCCAAAAAGCGTCCCTTTAGGTCAAAAACGGTTTTAGACCAGCTAGAGAACAGCGATAGTAAATTAGAACCACTTGCAGAATTGAGTGATAATGATTTGTGAGGAAATTCGTCATCAGACACTGATAACGATTTTGCAACTAAGATCAGTGATGTGCGAACTTGGCGCTATATTTCAAATTTCAGAGTTTTTGGTTTGATTATATTATTGAATTACATTTTTTATTATTATTATTATATTATTTTTTATGATTATGTATTATATTATAATTTATGATTTCGTGTTTCAAATTTTATCATACCCGGGATGTTTACTAGACTCTTGTTCGGACAGATTTCAGTGAGTTATTCCTAAGAATTACAGGCTTACAATAAAAAAAATACATATTTCCATGCAAAAAAAGTACCAATTTGAGCACAGAAATACTGACATAATCAGACCGCTAGGGAGGTTAATACACTGCAAAAGACCAGATAGATGTGACTTGACCCTCAGGCTTTAAATGTAGTGAACTTATTTATGGTATAATGTACTTCCTTGTGCGTTTATAAAATTCCCTGGCAGTGCCAGCCTGGTAACGAAAAGCAGCCCTGGATTTTTACACCATCTCACATTTATGATCAAGATATGCCAACTATTACTATATCTGTAATATATCTGTAATTGCCAACCTTCACCTCCCCTCTATGTTGTTTGAGAAAAAAAATGGCATACAACAGTGGAGGAACAATGGGGCATCTGCTGGTACACTGGAGGGGAGTTTGTTCCAATTATTAGGTACTGATGAGTTTTAAGCTCATATTTGGCAGTGGTTTCTGTGAGCATTAGCAAAGGAAAAGGTTGTTTTAATAATAATAGATAACACATCCATCACTGCCCTACTGCTGGATAGAAAATTAAAAGATTATGAGAATGATCATGATGAATAATTTTATGAATTTATGATACATAGAAACATAGAAAAGTGACGGCAGAAAGACTGAGTGGTCCATCAAGTTTGCCCATTTTGGGGGGGGGGGGGTTTTGTGTGGTTTTTTTTTGGGGGGGGTTGGTTTTTGTTTGTTACTTGCTTTTGTTAACTTTTTTGTCTGAGTAAAGATCTATGCTTGTCCCAATCATGTTGGAAGCTATTTACTGTTGACTGGCTCACTACTGCTGCTGGAAGTTTATTCCAAGCATCAACTACTCTTTCTTTAAAATAGTACTTTCTGAGGTTAGTTTTAATCTTTCTTCCAGTTAGTTTAAGGTCATGTCCCTGTGTTCTTGATTTTGTTTTCGTGTTTAAAATACTGTCCTCCTGAACTTTATTCACCACCTTGATGATGATGATGATGTAACGTCATGGCTGATGATCAGGTACCTTGGAGTACTACTGTCTCAAGCTAATCGCCTGCTAAAATGGTATGGACAAGAATGTCAAATGGTTATCAGCATGAAACAATGTTTATACATTTAACTTTCTCTGTTTAGCAACTTCATTTGTTTTATGTTCTATCCTTCTATAGATCAACTACACAGGAGCCAGCATGAATCCAGCTAGATCATTTGGTCCAGCTGTCATCATGAACAAATGGGAAAACCACTGGGTAAGACAAATTAAATACACTAATTATAATACATTTGTTTAAAGTCTATTAAAATATATACATATACTGTACATTAATTAATGCTAGTAGAAATCCTTATTAGGACTAAATTGAGGGAGGTTGTATTGCATTTTATTTTTTGCTTTAACACTGGCGGGTCTATTCGAAAAGCAACGAATGGCTTTAAAACACATGCACCTATAAGATTCCTCTGCTTTATATATATATATATATATATATATATATACACACACACACTGTATACACATATTGAAGCCCATATTAAATATACTTTACCAACCGTTCAGTGTCTGCTACCCCTCTCTGCCAATCCCTCCACTTGCTTCCACTCACTAAACGGATAAAATTCATAAAACTAACAACAATTTACAAAGCCATCCACAACTCTGCCCCCCCCCCCCAGCTACATCACCAACTTGGTCTCAAAATATCAACCAAACCGCTCTCTTTGATCCTCCCAAGACCTTCTGCTCTATAGTTCCCATGTCACCTCCTCGCATGCTCGCCTCCAGGACTTCTCTTGAGCTTCCCCCATCCTATGGAAATCCCTACCCAAATCTGTCCGGCTATCTCCTAATCTGTCCGCCTTTAGACGATCCCTGTAAACCTTTCTCTTTAAAGAAGCTTATCCTGTTTCTAAGTAGTAAACTGCCATTTATTTCCTCCATCAGCTCCTCCCCTCACAGCTATTACTTTTTATATCACTCAACCTTTCCAACTAGATTGTAAGCTCTAATGAGCAGGGCCCTCTTTTTCCTCTTGTACCAAATTTTATTGTAATGTCTACTTTTATTTTGTAAAGCGCTGTGCAGACTGTTGGCGCTATATAAATCCTGTATAATAATAAATAATAATACACATGTTGAAGCCCATCTCCAGGCAAAAATGAAAATACCTTCCCCCTTACTTATTCAAACCTTTCTATTTTTTGTTTTCAAATCTGCCTTCTAAAGCAATGTTTCTGGGTGTGGGGGGCTGGTAATCCACTCCCCTTTTGCTGACTTCACTCTTGAGAATTCTGTCCTGGATCCTGAGAGAACTCCTCCACTGAACAGCTAATAGAAAATCCCCATGTCATACAGCAAGAAGAGAGAAGATTTGAAATGTCACATTACAGTTGATAGAGGTGATTAAAAAAGATTTAGGTAGTTGTTCAATTTTTTAAAAAATTTTCATGGCACCAACTAGTTAGAGGAGAGTGGGGATGGAGGGCATGTTTGAGCCTGGAGGGTAGCTCTCTCAGTACGTCATATAGACTGGAGAGTGAGGGGTTCTACACACACTTCCAGCTTTTAAATCTGACAATCAGACTCCTGCCTGTCAGGTGGAAGCAGTCGTGCGCCCCCGTTGTGTATCCCCGGCTCTGCCTGCCCGGGACCAGAATAGCAGGTGCTGCCAGGTAGAGGGGAGGAAGCTAAGCAGATACATGTCGCATATCTCCCCGTCTTGTTGCTGACTCAGAAGCAACATGTAAAACTTCACTTCCATGTCTCCCTCTCAGTTTCCCGGCCATCAAATTAGGTAATTTATTGTGTTTGTGTACTTTTTATTGAAATTTTGCATTTCACAGACCTTTGCAGTAAAATCGTGATGTAAAAAAATTGGAACTATGACTATTTTATTCTCTAGGGTGTATGCTTTCAGAAACGTTTTGGGGTTTTTATGTAATCATCAGACCTGAAATGATTTTTAAAATGTGTGCATTTTTTTAAAAAATGTATCTGGCAGCAAAAGGGTTAAATATGATTCTTTTATTAACAGCCTCTTAATTGTTCTGAAAAAATACAGTATTTAGATTTACATCTGTATTATTCATTACAATTTAACCTGTTTCCAGTCAACAAGTGGATATTTAATACAAGAGATAGATATTTTTGTGGCATATGACCACTGCTATACCTGTATGTGGTCACCCCACAGAGGTGGACCATTGCTGGATCTTTAGTAGGTTTAACCATGTCAGCCAAAGTGGTAGTTACGCATAAGGATATTTTTATTGTCATTCAAAAAACTTGTTATACATGAAAGACATCAAATAATATACTCAGGCCGTAGTGAACAATAATACAAGACAAATACACAAAAATAAATAAATGTGTAAATATAAAAACATACAAATCATTTTGCAATTATTGCAATCATAAATCATCATAAAGTACAGTACTATTAATGTAAGTTTGCACAAATGCTAAGAAAAGAAATACTAATATATAGAAGTGATATTTTAAGTTGATGCAGAAATATTTAATCTCACAGCATTAGGAAAAAAAGGTGTTCATGAGTCTGGTGGTTCTGGCCCTGATGCTGCATTACATCCAACCTGAAGCAAGGGGGACCAACAGTCCATATGTAGGATGGAAAGAGTCCCTCATAATATTAAAACTGCTCTTCAGGCATTTCTTGAAAAATTAAAAGTCAGCAGCTACAAAAACAGTGGCTGCTGACTTTTAATAAACAAACACTCACCTTTCCTGGGATCCAGTACCTTCCTCACCTGAGCCAGTTTCCCAGGGGTATTCAGTAACTCTAAAAACTTCTATCCCCAACTACTTAGTTCACGTTTATCCATTCAGAGGTCCCCAGCCTTGCCTGTAATCTTCACCTGTGTTTCCATAGACCTTACAGCAATGCGTCCCACAGCTCTCCACCATTTACACTGCCTGTTAAAACTATACTATACTAATATATACAGTTGTGTTCAAAATAATAGCAGTCAGACCTCACTAACCTGATCAATCACTGTTTTTGGTAGAAATGATATTTCTACATGGCAAATAATTTACTAGCAGGTGTAGTACAGTAATAGAAATCCAACAGACCCAACAGTCATGACATGCATGCTGCTGATTCTGTGTAATTGAATCACTAATTGAAAGGGGCATGTTCAAAATAATAGCAGTGTGGAGTTCTATTAGTGAGGTCATTCATTCTTTGAAAAGCAGATGGCAATTATTGCCCTTATTTAAGGAAGGAGGCAGCAAATGTTGTTCATGCTGGTTACAGTGCATTTCTCTCTGAAATTCTGAGGAAAATGGGTCGTTCCAGACATTGTTCAGAAGAACAGCGTACCTTGATTAAAAAGTTGATTGGAGAGGGGAAAACATATAAAGAAGTGCAGAAAATGATAGGCTGCTCAGCTAAAATGATCGCAAATTCTTTAAAATGGCAACTAAAACCTGAAAGACGTGGAAGAAAGCAAAAAACTACCATTCGAATGGTTAGAAGAATAGCCAAAATGGCAAGGACTCAGCCAACAATCAGCTCCAAGAAGATAAAAGAAGGTCTAAAGTTACCTGTGAGTACTGTTACAATTAGAAGACGCCTATGTGAAGCCAAGCTATCTGCAAGAAGCCCCCGCAAAGTCCCACTGTTGAAAAAAAAGACGTGCTGAAGAGGTTACAATTTGCCAAAGAGCACATTGACTGGCCTACAGAGAAATGGAGCAACATTTTGTGGACTGATGAAAGTAAGATTGTTCTTTTTGGGTCTAGTGGCCGGAGACAGTTTGTCAGACGATCCCCAAACACTGAATTCAAGCCACAGTACACTGTGAAGACAGTGAAGCATGGTGGCGCAAGCATCATGATATGGGGATGTTTCTCATACTATGGTGTTGGGCCTATTTATTGCATACCAGGGATCATGAATACATCAGAATACTTGAAGAGGTCATGCTGCCTTATTCTGAAGAGGAAATGCCCTTGAAATGGGTGTTCCAACAAGACAATGACCCCAAACACACAAGTAAACGTGCAACATCTTGGTTCCAGACCAACAAGATTGACGCTATGGAGTGGGCAGCCCAATCCCTGGATCTTAATCCAATAGAACACTTGTGGGGTGACATCAAAAATGCAGTTTCTGAGGCAAAACCAAGAAATAGAGAAGAACTTTGGAATGTAGTCCAATCATCCTGAGCTGGAATACCTGTTCACAGGTGCTAGAAGTTGGTTGACTCCATGCAACACAGATGTACAGCAGTTCTCAGAAACAGTGCTTATACAACTAAATATTAATTAAATGATTCAAAGGAAAGCAAAATCTTCACACATTTTTCAGTTTATATAGTGAATGTTTGAGTTTGTAAAGAAGAATACAAACACTGCTATTTTTTTGAACAGTCTAATATTCACTTTTCTTCAATTTGTTAGAGGAACAACACAAATTTGATATATTTTTCTTTATGTTTTGATTTGGAATAGATTGTGTAGTGCTCCCAATGCATTTGTGTGTATGGAAATAAAAGCTATTAGAAGGATTTGAGCTTTATTCACTTTTTTCAACACACTGCTATTATTTTGAACACAACTGTATATATACTGTATATATATATATATATATATATATATATATATACACATACATATATACAATATATTGCCAAAAGTATTGGGACACCCCTCCAAATCATTGGATTCAGGTATTCCAATCACCTCCATGGCCACAGGTATATACAGTCAAGCACCTAGGCATGCAGACTGCTTCTACAAACATTTGTGAAAGAATGGGTCGCTCTCAGGAGCTCAGTGAATTCAAGTGTGATACTGTGATAGGTTACCACCTGTGCAATAAGTCCATCCGTGAAATTTCCTTACCACTAAATATTCCACAGTCAACTGTTAGTGGTACTATAACAAAGTGGAAGCAACTGGGAAAAACAGCAACTCAGCCACAAAGTGGTTGCCCATGTAAAATGACAGAACGGGGTCAGCACATGCTCAAGCGCACAGTGCACAGAAGTCGCCAACTGTCTGCAGAGTCAATAGCTAAAGATCTCCATACTTCATGTGGCCTTCAGATTAGCACAAAAGTGCATAGAGAGCTTCATGGAATGGGTTTCCATGGCCGTGCAGCTGACTCCAAGCCTTAAGTCACCAAGTGCAATGCAAAGCGTTGGATGCAGTGGTGTAAAGCACGCCACCACTGGACTCTAGAGCAGTGGAGACATATTCTCTGGAGTGACTAATCACGCTTCTCTGTCTGGCAATCCGATGGACATGTCTGATTTTGGAGGCTGCCGGGAGAACAGTACTTGCCTGACTGCATTGTGCCAAGTGTAAAGTTTGGTGGAGGGAGGATTATGGTGTGGGGTTGTTTTTCAGGGGTTGGGATTGGCCCCTTAGTTCCAGTGAAGGGAACTCTTAAGGCATCAGCATACCAAGACATTTTGGACAATTTCATGCTTCCATCTCTGTGGGAAGAGTTTGGGGATGGCCCATTCCTTTTCCAACATGACTGTGCACCAGTGCACAAAGCAAGGTCCATAAAGACATGGATGAGCCAGTTTCGGGTGGAGGAACTTGATTGGCCTGCACAGAGTCCTGACTTCAACCTGACTGAACAACTTTGGGATAAATTGGAGCGGAGACTGTGGGCCAGGCCTTCTCGTCCGACATCGTTGCCTGACCTTACAAATGCACTTCTGGAAGAATGGTCAAACATTCCCATAGACACACTCCTAAACCTTGTGGACAGCCTTCCCAGAAGAGTTAAAGCTGTTATAGCTGCAAAGGGCGGGCCAACTCAATATTGAACCCTATGGACTAAGAATGGGATGCCATTAAAGTTCATGTGCATGTAAAGGAAGGTGTCCCTATACTTTTGGCAATATAGTGTATGTACACTTGTATATATTTGTATAAACATATGTATACACAACCTTCTACTCAAGATACCCTGCTCTAAATAACCCTTCTAATCACTACTATCTTACATATGAGGACCCCTACTGGCTCCAACAGCTCAATTGGCTGCCTACTCTTATTACAGGATTCCAAACCTTAACTATGGTGACATCTACTGGTCAATTTGGGGAACTACATTGGACATATCCGTAAAGCTGAATTAAAAGGATTAATGCTCACCTTTCCCAAAGGTTTCTTGCTGGTGCCGACATCCTATCCTGTAAAGTGTTTTTTGCAAATCTTCATGGGCTGGCACAGGATGAGCTAGTCATGAAGCTAGTCACTAGGATATAGCTGTATGTTTTATTGCATGTCTCTTTTGCAATAAAAAGTCTGTCTGCACTTGTAACAGCAGAACTTTCATTCTGCATTAAACTCCAATATTATAGGTTCATGACAGAGTCACCAGTGATGCATATAAATACTGTACTGTAAGTTAAACATAGTAGTTTCTGGGAACAGGTAAGTTTCTGAGAAAACTGTGTGCAATTTTAAGCAAAAAAAAATAAAAATATATATATATATTAACCATTAGCCGCCCGGCCAATGGCCATTTGGCGGCTTCAAAAGTGCTTCGTCCTTCCGGGTGCATGCCATTTGGCGTGCTCCCGCACATGCGCAGTTTGCGCTAATGCAGAGCCGCGCAGCGGCGCGATCTGTCACCGGCCGTGTACCTCGGACACGGCCAATGACAAATCTGAGTACCTGCCCCCGTTGCTAGTACCATGTGACCTGCTGTGACCAATCACAGCAGGTCACATGACAGTTGTATACAATGGATGGCTTCATTCATGCCATCCATTGTATACTAGTGCCTAGCTGTGAATGGTCACAGCTAATCACATGCGCATGTCATGTGATTAGCTGTGACCAAATCACAGCTAAGCACAAAAAGAAAAAAAAAACCTGAATGAATCGATTTCATTCAGGTAAATGCTTACTTATAGCAAAGTAATTCTTTGCTATAAGCAAATTGTGTAAAAAAAAAAAAAATACTGATCACTTCCCCAAAGTAGTACAATGTTACTATGGTAACATTGTACTACTTTGGTCATAGTAAAATATGAAAAAAAAATCTTAAAAAAAATAAAAAAAATCTAATAAAAAATTAAAAATAATAAAAAAATAAAAAATATATATATTTTTTTTTTTTTCATACATACATACATGCTCACTGCCATGCCAGTTATATGATGACGCTGTACTGCACTGGTGACAGTATGTAAAAAAAAAAATAGTGAAAATAATATTTTTCATTTTTTCATTTTCCGAAAAATTCTGACAAAAAAAATACTTCAAAAAACTCGCCATGCCTCTTATGAAGTATGTCGGACTGTCTACTCTGCAAAAAGGGGTCATTTGGGGATATCTGTACTATTCTGACATTCTTGGACCTCAAGAAATTAGATTGGCTGTCAGTACTTCAGGATTGATCAATATTCAGATATATACCATAGTTTGTGAACTCTATAACTTTCCTACAAACTAAATAATACATCCTAATTTGGGTTTTTTTCACCAAAGACATGTAGCAGAATACATCTCGGCCTAAATTTATGAAGAACAATTATTTATTTGTAAACTTTTATAACAGAAACAAAGAAAAACGTGTTTTTTTTTCAAAATGTTTGGTTTTTTTTGTTAATTTAGCAAAAAATAAAAAGCCCAGCAGTGATTAAATACCACCAAAAGAAAGCTCTAGTTGTGTGAAGAAAATGATAAAATTTTAGTTTGGGTACAATGTTGTATGACCGCGCAATTGTCATTCAAAGTGTGAGAGCGCTGAAACCTGAAAAATGGCCTGGGCAGGAAGGTGTAAAATTGCACGGTATTGAAATGGTTAATTATAGTGCAGCACAGTGACTAAGTAGTTAGCACTTCTGCTTGGCAGCACTATGGTCATTAGTTCGAATCCCAACCATGGCACAACCTGCATGGAGTTTGCATATTCTCCCTGTGCCTGAGTGGGTTTCCTCCAGGTACTCCAGTTTCCTCCCACACTACAAAGACATGCTGGTAGGTTAATTAGCTCCTGTCTAAATTGTCCCTAGTATGTGTATGTATGAATGTGAGTTAGGGACCTTAGATTGTACACCCCTTGAGGGTTAGGGACGGATGTGAATGCACAATATATATGTAAAATACTGCATAAATTGATGGTGCTATATAAGTACCTATAATAAAAATAAATAAATATTGCATGTAAGCGAGGTTCATTTACTAGAGGAGTATAAGCAGTTCAGCCAGGAAAGTACATTTTTGATTTGAAAAAGGCATGTTCATTTTGTAAAATGAATGCTATTAAAAAAGGGGAAACAGTTCTTTTTGAATATCTAATTATGAGCAAAAGAAAGAGGAAAACATGGAGTATTGCTAGCACATGAGTGTGTATTCACCCAGTTTACTAACATTCATTTTGCTAAGCAAACAGCCTCTATTAGTAAGCCAACCCCATTGTATGCATGTGAGTATTCTTATTCATATGTGCATATAGGTGTATTTCTAAAGGTGTTTAACTGTGTGTGTACTGTATGTACCACTGCATGCATTTAAAATACGTCCATCTGTATGTATGTACGTGTGTAGGAATGGGGTCCCAAAGATGTTTTTTCTTGACAGTATTTGAAAGCAAGTGCAGCTCCCTCACTTTATGTAATTTAGATTGGGACCAGCTAAAATGGTAATATCTGTTTTTATTTATATTTTAGGTCTACTGGGTTGGGCCAGTTGTTGGTGCTGTTTTCGCAGGGTGCCTTTATGAATATCTTTTCTGTCCTGATGTTGAAATAAAGAATCGCTTAAAAGAAGTCTTAAATAAAGCATCACAACAAAGCAAAGGCAAGTATAGTGAAGTAGAAGAAAGCAAAAGTCAAATTGAATCGGATGATTTGTTGCTGAAACCAGGCATTGTTCATGTCTTGGATGAGAAAAAAGGAAAAGATCCTTCTGGAGAAGTGTTATCTTCTGTATGACTAGGACCGGCTTCTGCAACAAAAGAAATGCCACCCATATCGCCATCGCTATTTCTTCCAATCAAAGAAACTGATATATTACAATAGCAGCAATTTTGTAAAAAGTCACAAAAACCTAATTACCAAATATAATTTAAACATACACAATGTAAATACACTATAAAAATATTTACACACAAGATCTTCAAAGAACATCCATTTGGCAGATCTAAGGTAAATAAGAATGATCCTTAATTTAACAAGAAGTCAATACTGAGCCTAAAATCTGCCCGTTTAGCATCTAGATTGACAGTGGACATTAGTTTAAAACACCCACTGGCAAATTCAAACAAATGGTTTTTCCTCTGGCGCATAATTGGCTGTTGTGTTGTCAGCACTGATTAAGACATGCCCCCATTTAATCTATCCAGAAGCATTGTAGCAGCAGATGAGCAAATTCAAAATTAAGCCTTAAAAATATGATATGTTTATTAAAATGATTGTTTCTGTAAAATAAAATATATGTGTTTTTTAAAGATTTGTTTGCTGGTATAAACTTTCAAAAAGTAGTTTAGAGGTAAAGAAACAGCATGAAAAACAGCCAATGGCTGCAGGATGAAAAGAAAAACATTAAGCACCTTTCTGTCTTTTTCTGACCATGTATCTTTTCCTTTTGTTTGATCTGTTGAATGGCTGTAGCAATTCATCAAGACAGTGCAAAAGAGTCCAGATCACACTCTAAAAATAGAAGCTCATTCTGGTTATCTAAAAACAGCAGATAAACACATGCATGAGATGACAGTCAAAATATCAAAAGATCCCTATACCAAAGGATCTTCTTGTAAAATATCTTTACTTAAATGCACATTTTTTTAACTAAATATTCTTGTTTATGTAAGACTGATAAAACAATACTCTATGTATATTCCTTGCTTGTGTAATGTTTTTACTGTGTGGGACAGCAAATGACCATTAGAAATCAAAAAAGGTCATATTGTGGATGTTCCAGTAGACTTACAGTACATAGCAGTAATACCCCAGGATTAACCATCTCAGGGTTGATTATTCTCCATGTTCTTAGACAAAAGATGCTTGGCAGTCATTTGTAAAATAAGTCTGAACAAATAATTTATTTGTAAAATTCAAAATATAGGAGTGTGAGGGACAATCAGGATTAATCTAGATTTTTTTTTCACTAACTTAGAACGGCATCACACTTTCTCTAAATAAAAAATTATACATACTGGATGTTGGATTGCAAAATTAAGTTTTGCAAAAAAAATTCTCTGAAGAATTTTAGAGAAGCATTTCTAATTATGCTTGGAAAATATATATTCACATGCTGATCAATGAAACTAAAACTTCTATTTTATTGGTACTTAAAGTATGTTTCAACTCACGAAACCCATGTAATATATCTATAGCCTACCAGTCTATAGATGAAGTGGCTATGTTAGTTTTCTTATATTATTATATAATAATTATTATATTATTATATCACGACTTGACTACTGTAACTCCCTCCTCACCGGCCTACCTCATCAGAGACTATCCCCGCTTCAGTCTATCCTGAATTCTACGGCCAGAGTCATCCACCTTACTAACCACTCCGTATCCGCCACCCCCCTCTGCTAATCCCTCCACTGGCTTCCGATTGCCCAACGCATAAAATTCAAATTACTAACATTGACGTACAAAGCTGTTCATAACACTGCCCCAAACTACATCACCGACCTGATATCCATTTACCACCCAAAACGTACTCTCCACTCCTCACAAGACCTCCTACTCTATAGTTCCCTGGTCTCCTCCTCCCATGCCCGTCTCCAGGACTTCTCCAGGACTTGCCCCATCCTCTGGAACTCACTACCCCAATCCATCAGACTGTCACCTACCCTCCTAACCTTTAGGTGCACCCTGTAAACCCATTTCTTCAGGGAAGCCTACCCCACCCTCACCTAATTGCCGATCTCCTCCACTCTTCCTACCACTCCATCCCCCACAGCTATTTCTTCCTGTACCACTATCCCCCCCCTCCTAGATTGTAAGCTCCAAGGAGCAGGGCCCTCGAACCCCTCGTGTATTATTGTATTGTTACTGTGCTGTCTCATGTATTGTCTCCCATTATAATGTACAGCACTGAGCAGACTGTTGGCGCTATATAAATACTGTATAAAAATAATAATTATATGCCAAGTACATTTTCTGCACGTACAGAAAAATACCCATTGATTTTGGTAGAAATCTTGTCTTTTTAACTTCTTGTGTACTTAAAGTGGTTGTAAACCTCTGACATGAAATCTGAACAAAAAATATCCCTCTATAGTGTGTATTTGTCTCAACCCAGAGCAATAAGTGTCATTTTTGTCTGCTGTCTCGTTTCTCTGCTATCTGTATGAGTCACTGCATGAGGCAAGGGATCCCCAGCACACAGTCTGTGATTGACAGCCGCAGCTCTGTCCCTGTGTGTTATGTGAAGGGGGTGTGTCCATTTCCTCCAATCAGCTCTCAGAGCTCTCCTCACTGAGCTCTGCAGGTTGTAACTTCGGCTCCCTGCCCCCTGATTTCTGGAAGCTCAGATAAGTGTTATAAATTCTGTACTTTGAACGGATGTAAAGAAGAGAAGAGTGCAGATAAACAGGTAGAACTTATGTAGGAGGAGTTGTTGCATCTATGTGTATCACCTGAGGCCAGCCACTTCACTTGGTATATCAAAGGGTTTACAACCACTTTTTACCCAAATTTTAAACAATGTTATCAACTTTCCAAGTCCTCTTCTGAGGATTACAGAACTACTCCTTCATATGGATAGCAGGATGTGTTCTATTGTTCTATCCTAGCATGACATGCTGCTTCTCCATAGATACAGTACAGTGAGTGAGCGATACTGGAATAATCACCAGTTGAAAATAAAGGAAACAAATTCAGAAAATGAAAACTAATGCATCCACCGCATTTAGAGACTGGAAAGCTGCAATATATTACATCCTTACTTTTGGGTTTAGTAGCGCTTTAAATTAGCTTTATTTGCTGGTTTGCTGTTCAGATCTGTTTCTGTGTAAAGGCATAAGAGCTCTACTCTGGTGAGCTAGTATGGCTATTTATCTACCCCCTCAACAGCTTGGCAAACGTATAAAGAAACATAATAGCTTGCAGCATTTTGCCTGGTCAATGGACCTCTGTGTGTAAGTAAAAATTACAAGAACTCCTATTTGTATACCCACAAAATGTTTAGCCTATATCACTGTAATGTAAAAACTGCCATCCACTTTATGGGACTCTTGGGAACAATGTCATGGTTTGACAAAACCGGTCTCCCTCTAGGACAAACCCAAGTCTTGCATACATTGTATCCTGACTGTACCAAATCACTTTTATGTTTTTCTCTGTTTATATAATTGTGGGAGGTGTGGGATATATTGGACAGCCTCAAAAATGCTAACATCATATTGCATTTCATTATATATGTTATGACGCATTCTTGGAATTACACACTTTTGTCTTGTTAGTGCAGAAAAAAAAAAAAATATTATATATATATATATATATATACACTCACAGGCCACTTTAGTAGGTACACCATGTTAGTGCCAATAAAATATCCACCACACCATTACACCAACACTACCCCAGCCTGATCCATGTTTACAACATGTTTATGCCAAATTCTGACCTACCATCTGAATGTCACAGCTGAAATCGAAGAATGCCCATTCACCTCTGACCTCTGACATCAAGGCAATTTCATCCACACAACTGCAGCTCACTGGATATTTTCTCTTTCTCGGACCATTCTCTGTAAACCCTAGAGATGGTTGTGCGTGAAAATCCCAGTAGACCAGCAGTTTTTGAAATGCTCGTACAGTCCGTCTGGAACCAACAATCCTGCCACGTTCAAAGAAACCTAAATCCCCTTTCTTCCCCATTCTGATCCTCAGTTTAAACTTCCACAAGTTATCTTCACCACATCTAGATGCCTAAATGCATTGAGTTGCTGCAATGTGATTGGCTGATTAACAGTTTGTATTACCAAGCAATTGAACAAGTGTACCCAGTGGTGTATTTAGGTTTTGTGCTGCCCTAGGCAACACAAAATTCACCCCCCCCCCCAACAGAGAGAGCCTGACATTGACCAACAACACACCTGCCCCACCCCCACCCAAGACAGCCTTCCCCCATACACCGGCCACTCCCCTCCCAGCAAGAGAGAGAAGGACACTCATCTTCACAGCTCTGGACATCCCCGAGAATGAGAGTCAAGCAGCCCACAGCCTCTCTCAGATCCCACCTGCATGTGTCCCTTCTTCCATCTCTTCTTTCAGGAGGGTGGTGCTGCGCCCCTGAAAAATGCCGCCCTAGGCAAATGCCTTGTTTGCCTTGTGGTAATTATGCCCCTGAGTGTACCTAATAAAGTGGCCGTGGCCGGGGAGTATATACATATATATATATATATATATATATATATATATATATAAAATGCAGCAGGCAGTAGGTGCACTTAACGGGACTTACAGCAGGAGGAATTTTTCAACGTTGTTTAATCAATGTATAAGATAATGCAGGAAAGTATTAGCACACCTATTTGGGTATTACTGCTAACTGGGTCCTTGATTTCTGTCACTAACTGGCACAGAAAATAAAGAGAACATCTCACTCCAAATCCAGGTCTCATGAATCAACTTACTGTTCACAGACAGACATTTTTGAGAAAGGTTAGAGCTAACAGAGGTTCAAACTCTTTCCAACTTCTGTATGTCTAAAAAAAAGGTTTTGGTTGGGGGTCCCACTTTTATAAAATGTTTGATTAAAATTGTTCAACTTAAATAGGCAGAAAAGTATTTTATTGATTGGATGTATTTTGTAAAATTTAGTATTTAGTATATAATTGTAATTTTGATTTTCAGCTGTTGAACAGAATTGTGTGGGGATTTGACAATCAATAAATACATTTTTTATTTTCATAAATAGATGTATATATTAAAGTTGATTGCATACATCTGTAAATCTACTGAATAAAAGTAAAACAAGTAATGTATTTGTATGACTTTGGATAAATGTACTGTTTTATTTAGAATGTATATGGAGTGTCAGTGAGAGCTATAGGTGTGTAGAAAGGTATAAGCTGCTGGCACTAAAGTGGTATCCTCACTAGTGATTGAAATATAAAAGGTGCAGCGCTAAAGTAATGAATGAATCAAATGAAATACTTTATGTACATGTTTTAGAAGTATTTCATTTGATTCATACTATTTTTTTAACTTGATATTTGCAGCAAAAGATTTTTACATGCTATGGACTCACCTGCCGTAGAAATTAAAGGTCAAATGATATAATAATCCAATTATCTTTTTTTTTACGAGAGTGCATGTGATCAGCACAGAGCCAATATGCACTGTCCAGGCAGAGGTCAGGGGTCCTGTATCTTCCTAGAGCAGAATGAAAACTCCTACAAGCTTTAACATGTGCTCTGCTGGACATTGATATAAGTCACAAGACTGCAATAACTACTGATGAGAAAAGGTATTTAGCAGTTTATATGTAGTAAAATAATTGCACTTCCATGTTCTGTGTACTGTGGAAGACCATATTTAGTGAATGCAGGGTCCTGGGTGTAGTTACACTTTAAGTATTTGAACCAGCTTTTACTTATGAACTTCATTGAAACAGTTAAATTATAACTAAAGGCAAAACATTTTTTTCTTTTTTTCTTTTTTTTTTTAGATTTGTGAGGGAATAGAAACACTGTTGGGTTTTTATTACTGTCTTTGTCCCCATTGAGGAGATTCACTCTCTCTACCTGTTCTGATCACCAGTGTCACTGAGAATAGAAGTGAGGTTAAAGTAAACAATTTGAGTTGTCACAGAACATGAAAGTAGAGAAAATCTTCTAAATGGGACATATGCTCCCATAACAACTGTCTTTGAAGGAATATCAGTTTGCAAGGATAACCTCTCACTTATTGTTACATCTACAAGATAGGAACTGAAAGGAATCTCACAGAGGGCAAAAAAAAACTCCACAGCAACTTTCACCCTCCCCAACTCTATCTAAAATGAAAAAACAAATAGACTTTAGATATACTTTACATACATGTACAGTATATGAGGTGTGGCGATTTAATTCCCAGAATGCCCATGTCGTAGCACTATGGTGGTCACAAAGCCATTCGCACTCGAACGTGTTCTGACATGTTCTGACTTGCACTTGCCTGGGTCGCAGTTGAGTCAGTAGAGTAGTAGAGAATAGTAGAAGAAATAACACGTGTGTGTGTGTGTGTGTGTGTGTTGCATTGTTGTTGGAAAATGGGTGACAGGAATCTGGAGTAGCGGATTAACATCAAATTTAGTGTGAAAATTGGCAAAAATGTGAGTGAAACTTTGGCTCTGCTATAACAGGCTTATGATGAACATTCCATGAAGAAAGCAAGTGCTTTTGAATGGCATAGGCAGTTTTCTCTGGCTACTCTGGCTGAGCTTAGCCAATCCCTGAAAACTCACCTCTTCATGGAAGCCTATCACATCTCCTCCAACTAACTGAACATTGTTCATTTCCATCAGTTTATTCTCCACAGTTATAACCTTTTGTACCACTTGCCCTGCCCTATTAGATAGGACCCTCTTGACCGTTTTGTATTTTATTGTATTGTGACTGTACTATCTCCCTTTATATGATAAATTGCTGCGCAAACTGATGGCGCTATATAAATTATAATATAATATAATTATAATTACCAGTTATGAGTACCTGTCACCCAGTCCTAGCTGTTCTCCTTTATTTTACACTAGTCACTGGGCTGGCTTTGTCACAAATGCATAGTCATAATATTCTCTCTTTATCGATTCCTCATTTATTATGCAAATAAGCCCTTTTACAGATTGTAGACAATTGTTGGATATTCCTCAAGGGAGTGAATTTTAGACCTTTACAATCTATTAATTTGATATTTCCGTGGGTCCTCTTTGGCATTCTGTCACTGGCGTTTATTACTGCAGCTGCTTTTGCATGTTTCCTGTGCATATTAATACATGTCAGACTAAGTATATTCCTGACCGACTGAAAGATAGAGCTTGGCACCAAAGTGTATGTTCAAGTAAGTAAACATTCTCATTTTTTGAGTCATCATTTACTTAACAGAGAGAAGGGAAATGAGAATGAGACTTCAACTGCAGCTAAATGAGTGAAATACCACATTAGAATAGGCAAAAAAACTATGTGGAAATAGATTGCTGCTTAAATGCTAAAAATATATAAGATGCTGTTCAGTTATTCAGCCTGCCATTCATCCACACATACAGGTATCCCTCACTTAACGACGACCGAGCTACGTTGCGGAAGACCGGTCATTAAGCGAGTTTGGTCGTTAATCGATCAATTGTATTCAGTGTGTACATTACAATATTCAGAACAAAGAAATGGACAAAGGAAACTCCAACTTGATGACTTTGCTTTTATTTGCAAGTATGGTACCACCTGGGCTGAACATCAGAAAAACAGCAATGCCTAGGATGGCTAAGAATGGTAGGCAACTCCATGCACACACTGTACAGTACTTTTCATACAGTACATACTGAAGACATTACAGTACTCACCGAGAAATCTGTGGAATTTGTGAAGTAGAAAAAGCCACTAAAAAAGCCACCATAGACTGCACAGAAACCACCATAGGCCAGAAAAGACACCCTAGGCCACAAACAAGCCACCACAAGAAGATTCACCATAGGCCGCACTTCCGCTCAGTTTCTCCATCATAAGTCCCCCAGCAGGGTTGCAAATCCGAACAGCGGGTCATAAGTCAGAGGAAAGGAAACTGAATCAGGTCATAAGTCCAAGGACAGGTCGTAAGTCTGAACTGAAAAAAAACGGTAGTAAGTGCGAAAATTCGTTAAATGGGTGGGTCATTAAGCGAGGGATACCTGTATTGAAATAAGGCTTGCAGCATGGATGTCTGCTTAGGTTAATGAGAAAATGGGGACCTGCATGGGCTTACAGGGGAGAAAACAGATAGTAAGTGGGACCAGGGGATTGTGAAAAGTGTCATTACCCATCTTTTGTATGTGTATGCTGGGGGGTGATAGATAGCATCACACTTCTCAGGAATCTTAAAAAAATGTACAAAGCACAAATAAATGAGCAATTTAGATTAAGAGGGCAAAACATGTATTAAAGTTTTGTGAGGAAGCTGAGACAGAAATTATAGCACAATCTAACTATTGGCCTCTCAGATTCAATCTACTGATACCCAATTTGTATTTCCTTTTGGCAATTCAAAGGAGAGTTATGATACTCTAGCAAAACTGGATGTGCCTCTGTGCACAGTTACGCAATTTTAATTGTAGAATGCACAATTACTTGTTCACTCCATATTATGTGAGCTACAATCTACAGGTTCTTTACATCAAATATAAAGGTATAACCCAAAGGAATTATGGCAAGGTCAATATACAAGAACACAGAAGAGCCACCTTACAGCAGTAGGTATCAGCATGTGCCATGGGTAAAAATGTTTTGCATGGGCCAATCCACTATCCTGAGTGAGCACAAACTTCTTATTTTTTCGATATTTGATGGTAATGAAAAGGCTCAAATGTGCTTTACAATGAAAAATGTAATAAAGACATATTCTATACACATACATTGTCTGAATTAAAGTTGCACAGCCATAAAAATACACTAAAGTTCTAGTATTAGAGCCTAAGTAAAAGATGTAATAGGGAATACAGTTAATTAAAACTTGCAGGAACTATACAGTATAAGCAGGACATTCTTACCTTATTCCTTGTATAAACATCAAAAATGTAAAAGGTTTTTATTCTAAATTGAATGTGAATTTTATTACTTGTATGTTACATCATTTCTGATATGCTGAAATAAGATTATTAAAAACGAAGTATGTGTTTTCTGCTAGAAAGGAAAATATATCAGGAAGTATAAAGCTTTATAGTATATATACCAAATTGTATACTGCATCTGTTCAGATACATACCTACTATTTTGCATAGATATATATCTACTATTTTACATAGGTTAAAACATAAATCTGCATTGATATAATATTCTTATGTTCTTACTTGTTAAACAGTGCTTTATATGTACTGTGCCTTGTATCTAGGAAATGCTTCCAACATATACAGAGTTATCATAGCTGGGGAGAGCCCCACTGGCACTTGATATGAAACTCTATAAACTCATCATTTTGTGCTCCTCAGTTGGACCCTAGGGTAACATTAGATTGCTTTAATTCTTAAAAGATAACTTCTAATATCCTCTGAAACAGGGAAAAAGAAAATGAAGCTAAAGCTGTTACATTATATATTCTCATTGAACTGGTATCTACTTGAAATCCTGATTATTTTTTTGGTATTCTATATAACTCAACAGCAAAAGTGGTTGTGTTTCATAATTAACAGTGTTAAATAACTCCAAACTCACAAAACAATGCTTAATATCACTTTATTAGAAATTCTGGCCCATGTTATGATAGCCACAAAAATACAGAGGGAAATGTTGCTGTTTCCACTTCAGCTCAAATATATTCCAGCTCAGTCAGCAAAGCAGCAAGTACTTCAAGATGAGCTTTTTACAGTCTGGGTGACCATTTACCTTAAAATAAAAAAACATAATCGCCAGTAAAAGTTTTACAGTGCAATCACTGCACTTTCCCAAATCACATTCACAATCACTCTATTTATAATCATATAGTTAGCGAACAGCCAGAAAATATTACATTAAAAAAAGATGACAGCTTTTAACCCTGTAGACATGTGCTTTTCGTTTTGTAATGAATCGATTTTGGAAAATTAGATTTTTGGAGATTAAAATTAGAGATGAGCGAAGAAATGAAAAATTCGATTCGACTGATTCGGCGAATTCGTGGACAATATTCGATTCGAGTCGAATAAATTCGCTGTGAATTTAACTTAAAAAAGGGTGTTTCTAGGCTTCAGAGAGACTTAATATTAGTGCAGAACACTGTACCTTTAATTTAAATGCCCTTGGAGTCTGCTGGGGAAGAGAAATAATACTGTCAGTCAGTATGACATGCAGATGAGTGCCGTCGATCTTAGAATCACCGCACACTTCACTCATTTGGGCAGTCACGGGGCCAAAACCAGAGTGTGGAGCCACAGTGTGGCGGTGGAGGCAGCAGCAATGGGAGGCCATACAGCACCCTATGACAAAAATGGAAACCACCAGCAGTGTGAGGAGACCTGAAAGTGGCACATGGCAGAGTGTGGCGATAGAGACAGCAGCAATGGGAGGCCGTACAGGGACCCATGACACACTCTGGACCTGGCAGCAGCATGAGGAGGCGGTACAGGGGCCCATGACAGATTACGGGCCTGGCAGCAGCATGAGGAGTCGGTACAGGGGCCCATGGCAGATTACGGGCCTGGCAGCAGCAATGGGAGGCCGTACAGGGACCCATGACACACTCTGGACCTGGCAGCAGCATGGGGAGGCGGTACAGGGGCCCATGACAGATTACGGGCCTGGCAGCAGCATGAGGAGTCGGTACGGGGGCCCATGACACACTCTGGACCTGGCAGCAGCATGAGGAGGCGGTACAGGGGCGCATGACAGATTACGAGCCTGGCAGCAGCAACTTGGACAGGAGGACGTTCAGCTTCTGCACCGTCGGGTGCGTGCTCGCAAACTGTTGTCTCTTGGAAACGGATTCCAAGAAAGACTGCTGACGGAATCCGTGAAGAGGAGTAGCAGGAGAAGGAGCATCTGAACGAGCGGAATATGCCAACAAGCGACAACAGTGGCCCATGACAGATTACGGGCCTGGCAGCAGCATGAGGAGTCGGTACGGGGGCCCATGGCAGATTACGGGCCTGGCAGCAGCTATGGGAGGCCCGTAATCTGCCAGCACCCTATGACAAAAAATGGAACCCACCAGCAGTGTGAGGAGACCTGAAAGTGGCACATGGCAGAGTGTGGCGATGGAGACAGCAGCAATGGGAGGCCGTACAGGGACCCATGAGAGACTCTGGACCTGGCAGCAGCATGAGGAGGCGGTATAGGGGCCCATGGCAGATTAGGGGCCTGGCAGCAGCTATGGGAGGCCCGTAATCTGCCAGCACCCTATGACAAAAAATGGAACACACCAGCAGTGTGAGGAGACCTGAAAGTGGCACATGGCAGAGTGTGGCGATGGAGGCAGCAGCAATGGGAGGCCGTACAGGGACCCATGAGAGACTCTGGACTTGGCAGCAGCATGAGGAGGCGGTATAGGGGCCCATGGCAGATTAGGGGCCTGGCAGCAGCTATGGGAGGCCCGTAATCTGCCAGCACCCTATGACAAAAAATGGAACACACCAGCAGTGTGAGGAGACCTGAAAGTGGCACATGTTTGGGGCATGATTCATGGCGGATTTAGTCAGTTGTGTCAGGAACTGGTGGTTTGAAATCCAGACTAATCCACGCCTGATTCATTTTCACAAACGTGAGTCTCTCCACACTTTGGGTGGACAGTCGTGTCCTCCGCGGAGTTGCAATACCTCCTGCCGCACTAAACACGCGCTCCGATGCCACGCTACTGGCCGGGCATGACAGCCTTTCAAGGGCAAATTCAGCTAGTTGGGGCCAAAGGTCAAGTTTCGTTGCCCAGTAGTCAAGGGGATTGTCTACCTCGGTTGGCAGGGTGCTGTCCAAGTAGGCCTAAGCCTGTTGTTTGAGGTCCTGCTCCAGGTCCACCTGATGCTGCTGCTGCTGCTGCGGCTGGTTAGTAGTTTCCTCACTGCGCTGGTGAAGAAAGCTACTCATCATCGACTGCAGACTGAGGCAGCCGCTGCTGGTGGAGCTGCCACTGCTCCTACCACCCCACCCCTCCCCTGCTGCCATGGCAGCGGAACACGAGCGCACAGGGCCCACAGTGTCTGAGGATGGACGTTGGCGCAGACAGGCAGAGACCAGCTGACTACATAGGTGTTTTTTATAGTACGTTATTTTGGCCTCCCTCTCAGCAGGTGTGAAAAAGGCCACCATTTTTGAACGGTAGCGAGGGTCCAACAAGGTGGACAGCCAAAAGTCATCCCTCTGTCTGATGGTTATTATTCGGCTGTCGCTACGCAAGCAACCGAGCATGCTATGGGCCATTTGTGCCAAGGAATGCGAGGGACTCCCTGCCTCCATCTCCACAGCATACTGCCACGGTGCGTCTAGGTCCTCTGTCTCCTCTTCCTCCTCCTCTACCAGATGCTCCTGCTCCTCCACTCCTGTCCGCTGAGTGGAAAAACCACCCATTTCACTCAATAATTCCTGAGCACCAATGTCCTCCTCTACCTCCTCCTCTTCTTCCAGTCCTGCCCCCACAGGGGCCATGTGGCGTTGAGATCTGTGCGCCACGTCTACCGCACCCTGACCAGCCATTGTTAACAGCATTTGTTCCAGGACGTGCAACAGAGGAATGACGTCGTTCATCCCATAGTCCTGCCGACTCACGAATAGCGTGGCCTCCTCAAAGGGCCTGAGCAAGCGCAGGTGTCACGCATGAGCTGCCAATGGCTGACATCTAAGTTACACAGGGAGTACCTTTATCTGCTTTTAACATCAGGAAATCTGTGATGGCCTTTTGCTGTTCGTAAAGGCGGTCTAACATATGTAGGGTTGAATTCCACCTTGTTGCAACGTCACAGCATGAGGAGTCGGTATAGGGGCCCATGGCAGATTAGGGGCCTGGCAGCAGTTATGGGAGGCCCATAATCTGCCAGCACCCTATGACAAAAAATGGAACACACCAGCAGTGTGAGGAGACCTGAAAGTGGCACATGGCAGAGTGTGGCGATGGAGACAGCAGCAATGGGAGGCCGTACAGGGACCCATGAGAGACTCTGGACCTGGCAGCAGCATGAGGAGGCGGTATATAGGGGCCTACGGCAGATTAGGGGCCTGGCAGCAGCTATAGGAGGCCCGTAATCTGCCAGCACCCTATGTCAAAAAATTCAACACACCAGCAGTGTGTGAGGAGACCTGAAAGTGGCACATGGCAGAGTGTGGCGATGGAGACAGCAGCAATGGGAGGCCGTACAGGGACCCATGACAGACTCTGGACTTGGCAGCAGCATGAGGAGGCGGTATATAGGGGCTTATGGCAGATTAGGGGCCTGGCAGCAGCTATAGGAGGCCCGTAATCTGCCAGCACCCTATGTCAAAAAATTCAACACACCAGCAGTGTGAGGAGACCTGAAAGTGGCACATGGCAGAGTGTGGCGATGGAGACAGCAGCAATGGGAGGCCGTACAGGGACCCATGACAGACTCTGAACTTGGCAGCAGCATGAGGAGGCGGTATATAGGGGCCCATGGCAGATTAGGGGCCTGGCAGCAGCTATAGGAGGCCCGTAATCTGCCAGCACCCTATGTCAAAAAATTCAACACACCAGCAGTGTGAGGAGACCTGAAAGTGGCACATGGCAGAGTGTGGCGATGGAGACAGCAGCAATGGGAGGCCGTACAGGGACCCATGACAGACTCTGGACTTGGCAGCAGCATGAGGAGGCGGTATATAGGGGCCCATGGCAGATTAGGGGCCTGGCAGCAGCTATGGGAGGCCCGTAATCTGCCAGCACCCTATGTCAAAAAATTCTACACACCAGCAGTGTGTGAGGAGACCTGAAAGTGGCACATGGCAGAGTGTGGCGATGGAGACAGCAGCAATGGGAGGCCGTACAGGGACCCATGACAGACTCTGGACTTGGCAGCAGCATGAGGAGGCGGTATATAGGGGCCCATGGCAGATTAGGGGCCTGGCAGCAGCTATGGGAGGCCCGTAATCTGCCAGCACCCTATGTCAAAAAATTCAACACACCAGCAGTGTGTGAGGAGACCTGAAAGTGGCACATGGCAGAGTGTGGCGATGGAGAAAGCAGCAATGGGAGGCCGTACAGGGACCCATGAGAGACTCTGGACCTGGCAGCAGCATGAGGAGGCGGTATATAGGGGCCCATGGCAGATTAGGGGCCTGGCAGCAGCTATGTGAGGCCCGTAATCTGCCTGCACCCTATGTCAAAAAATTAAACACACCAGCAGTGTGAAGAGACCTGAAAGTGGCACATGGCATGAGAGACTCTGGACCTGGCAGCAGCAGGAGGAGGCGGTATAGGGGCCCATGGCTGATTAGGGGCCTGGCAGCAGCTATGTGAGGCCCGTTATCTTGCAGCACCCTATGTCAAAAAATTTAACACACCAGCAGTGTGAAGATACCTGAAAGTGGCACATGGCAGCAGAGTGTGGCGATGGAGACAGCAGCAATGGGAGGCCGTACAGGGACCCATGAGAGACTCTGGACCTGGCAGCAGCAGGAGGAGGTGGTATATAGGGGCCCATGGCAGATTAGGGGCCTGGCAGCAGCTATGTGAGGCCCGTAATCTGCCTGCACCCTATGTCAAAAAATTTAACACACCAGCAGTGTGAAGAGACCTGAAAGTGGCACATGGCAGCAGAGTGTGGCGATGGAGACAGCAGCAATGGGAGGCCGTACAGGGACCATGACAGACTCTGGACTTGGCAGCAGCATGAGGAGGCGGTATATAGGGGCCTATGGCAGATTAGGGGCCTGGCAGCAGCTATGTGAGGCCCGTAATCTGCCTGCACCCTATGTCAAAAAATTTAACACACCAGCAGTGTGAAGAGACCTGAAAGTGGCACATGGCAGCAGAGTGTGGCGATGGAGACAGCAGCAATGGGAGGCCGTACAGGGACCATGACAGACTCTGGACTTGGCAGCAGCATGAGGAGGCGGTATATAGGGGCCCATGGCAGATTAGGGGCCTGGCAGCAGCTATGTGAGGCCCGTAATCTGCCTGCACCCTATGTCAAAAAATTTAACACACCAGCAGTGTGAAGAGACCTGAAAGTGGCACATGGCAGCAGAGTGTGGCGATGGAGACAGCAGCAATGGGAGGCCGTACAGGGACCATGACAGACTCTGGACTTGGCAGCAGCATGAGGAGGCGGTATATAGGGGCCCATGGCAGATTAGGGGCCTGGCAGCAGCTATGTGAGGCCCGTAATCTGCCTGCACCCTATGTCAAAAAATTTAACACACCAGCAGTGTGAAGAGACCTGAAAGTGGCACATGGCAGCAGAGTGTGGCGATGGAGACAGCAGCAATGGGAGGCCGTACAGGGACCCATGAGAGACTCTGGACCTGGCAGCAGCAGGAGGAGGTGGTATATAGGGGCCCATGGCAGATTAGGGGCCTGGCAGCAGCTATGTGAGGCCCGTAATCTGCCTGCACCCTATGTCAAAAAATTTAACACACCAGCAGTGTGAAGAGACCTGAAAGTGGCACATGGCAGCAGAGTGTGGCGATGGAGACAGCAGCAATGGGAGGCCGTACAGGGACCATGACAGACTCTGGACTTGGCAGCAGCATGAGGAGGCGGTATATAGGGGCCCATGGCAGATTAGGGGCCTGGCAGCAGCTATGTGAGGCCCGTAATCTGCCTGCACCCTATGTCAAAAAATTTAACACACCAGCAGTGTGAAGAGACCTGAAAGTGGCACATGGCAGCAGAGTGTGGCGATGGAGACAGCAGCAATGGGAGGCCGTACAGGGACCATGACAGACTCTGGACTTGGCAGCAGCATGAGGAGGCGGTATATAGGGGCCCATGGCAGATTAGGGGCCTGGCAGCAGCTATGTGAGGCCCGTAATCTGCCTGCACCCTATGTCAAAAAATTTAACACACCAGCAGTGTGAAGAGACCTGAAAGTGGCACATGGCAGCAGAGTGTGGCGATGGAGACAGCAGCAATGGGAGGCCGTACAGGGACCATGACAGACTCTGGACTTGGCAGCAGCATGAGGAGGCGGTATATAGGGGCCCATGGCAGATTAGGGGCCTGGCAGCAGCTATGTGAGGCCCGTAATCTGCCTGCACCCTATGTCAAAAAATTTAACACACCAGCAGTGTGAAGAGACCTGAAAGTGGCACATGGCATGAGAGACTCTGGACCTGGCAGCAGCAGGAGGAGGCGGTATAGGGGCCCATGGCTGATTAGGGGCCTGGCAGCAGCTATGTGAGGCCCGTTATCTTGCAGCACCCTATGTCAAAAAATTTAACACACCAGCAGTGTGAAGAGACCTGAAAGTGGCACATGGCAGCAGAGTGTGGCGATGGAGACAGCAGCAATGGGAGGCCGTACAGGGACCCATGAGAGACTCTGGACCTGGCAGCAGCAGGAGGAGGTGGTATATAGGGGCCCATGGCAGATTAGGGGCCTGGCAGCAGCTATGTGAGGCCCGTAATCTGCCTGCACCCTATGTCAAAAAATTTAACACACCAGCAGTGTGAAGAGACCTGAAAGTGGCACATGGCAGCAGAGTGTGGCGATGGAGACAGCAGCAATGGGAGGCCGTACAGGGACCATGACAGACTCTGGACTTGGCAGCAGCATGAGGAGGCGGTATATAGGGGCCCATGGCAGATTAGGGGCCTGGCAGCAGCTATGTGAGGCCCGTAATCTGCCTGCACCCTATGTCAAAAAATTTAACACACCAGCAGTGTGAAGAGACCTGAAAGTGGCACATGGCAGCAGAGTGTGGCGATGGAGACAGCAGCAATGGGAGGCCGTACAGGGACCATGACAGACTATGGACTTGGCAGCAGCATGAGGAGGCGGTATATAGGGGCCCATGGCAGATTAGGGGCCTGGCAGCAGCTATGTGAGGCCCGTTATCTTGCAGCACCCTATGTCAAAAAATTTAACACACCAGCAGTGTGAAGAGACCTGAAAGTGGCACATGGCAGCAGAGTGTGGCGATGGAGACAGCAGCAATGGGAGGCCGTACAGGGACCCATGAGAGACTCTGGACCTGGCAGCAGCAGGAGGAGGTGGTATATAGGGGCCCATGGCAGATTAGGGGCCTGGCAGCAGCTATGTGAGGCCCGTAATCTGCCTGCACCCTATGTCAAAAAATTTAACACACCAGCAGTGTGAAGAGACCTGAAAGTGGCACATGGCAGCAGAGTGTGGCGATGGAGACAGCAGCAATGGGAGGCCGTACAGGGACCATGACAGACTCTGGACTTGGCAGCAGCATGAGGAGGCGGTATATAGGGGCCCATGGCAGATTAGGGGCCTGGCAGCAGCTATGTGAGGCCCGTAATCTGCCTGCACCCTATGTCAAAAAATTTAACACACCAGCAGTGTGAAGAGACCTGAAAGTGGCACATGGCAGCAGAGTGTGGCGATGGAGACAGCAGCAATGGGAGGCCGTACAGGGACCATGACAGACTATGGACTTGGCAGCAGCATGAGGAGGCGGTATATAGGGGCCCATGGCAGATTAGGGGCCTGGCAGCAGCTATGTGAGGCCCGTTATCTTGCAGCACCCTATGTCAAAAAATTAAACACACCAGCAGTGTGAAGAGACCTGAAAGTGGCACATGGCAGCAGAGTGTGGCGATGGAGACAGCAGCAATGGGAGGCCGTACAGGGACCCATGAGAGACTCTGGACTTGGCAGCAGCATGAGGAGGCGGTATATAGGGGCCCATGGCAGATTAGGGGCCTGGCAGCAGCTATGTGAGGCCCGTTATCTTGCAGCACCCTATGTCAAAAAATTAAACACACCAGCAGTGTGAAGAGACCTGAAAGTGGCACATGGCAGCAGAGTGTGGCGATGGAGACAGCAGCAATGGGAGGCCGTACAGGGACCCATGAGAGACTCTGGACCTGGCAGCAGCAGGAGGAGGTGGTATATAGGGGCCCATGGCAGATTAGGGGCCTGGCAGCAGCTATGTGAGGCCCGTAATCTGCCTGCACCCTATGTCAAAAAATTTAACACACCAGCAGTGTGAAGAGACCTGAAAGTGGCACATGGCAGCAGAGTGTGGCGATGGAGACAGCAGCAATGGGAGGCCGTACAGGGACCATGACAGACTCTGGACTTGGCAGCAGCATGAGGAGGCGGTATATAGGGGCCCATGGCAGATTAGGGGCCTGGCAGCAGCTATGTGAGGCCCGTAATCTGCCTGCACCCTATGTCAAAAAATTTAACACACCAGCAGTGTGAAGAGACCTGAAAGTGGCACATGGCAGCAGAGTGTGGCGATGGAGACAGCAGCAATGGGAGGCCGTACAGGGACCATGACAGACTATGGACTTGGCAGCAGCATGAGGAGGCGGTATATAGGGGCCCATGGCAGATTAGGGGCCTGGCAGCAGCTATGTGAGGCCCGTAATCTGCCTGCACCCTATGTCAAAAAATTTAACACACCAGCAGTGTGAAGAGACCTGAAAGTGGCACATGGCAGCAGAGTGTGGCGATGGAGACAGCAGCAATGGGAGGCCGTACAGGGACCATGACAGACTCTGGACTTGGCAGCAGCATGAGGAGGCGGTATATAGGGGCCCATGGCAGATTAGGGGCCTGGCAGCAGCTATGTGAGGCCCGTAATCTGCCTGCACCCTATGTCAAAAAATTTAACACACCAGCAGTGTGAAGAGACCTGAAAGTGGCACATGGCATGAGAGACTCTGGACCTGGCAGCAGCAGGAGGAGGCGGTATAGGGGCCCATGGCTGATTAGGGGCCTGGCAGCAGCTATGTGAGGCCCGTTATCTTGCAGCACCCTATGTCAAAAAATTTAACACACCAGCAGTGTGAAGAGACCTGAAAGTGGCACATGGCAGCAGAGTGTGGCGATGGAGACAGCAGCAATGGGAGGCCGTACAGGGACCCATGAGAGACTCTGGACCTGGCAGCAGCAGGAGGAGGTGGTATATAGGGGCCCATGGCAGATTAGGGGCCTGGCAGCAGCTATGTGAGGCCCGTAATCTGCCTGCACCCTATGTCAAAAAATTTAACACACCAGCAGTGTGAAGAGACCTGAAAGTGGCACATGGCAGCAGAGTGTGGCGATGGAGACAGCAGCAATGGGAGGCCGTACAGGGACCATGACAGACTCTGGACTTGGCAGCAGCATGAGGAGGCGGTATATAGGGGCCCATGGCAGATTAGGGGCCTGGCAGCAGCTATGTGAGGCCCGTAATCTGCCTGCACCCTATGTCAAAAAATTTAACACACCAGCAGTGTGAAGAGACCTGAAAGTGGCACATGGCAGCAGAGTGTGGCGATGGAGACAGCAGCAATGGGAGGCCGTACAGGGACCATGACAGACTATGGACTTGGCAGCAGCATGAGGAGGCGGTATATAGGGGCCCATGGCAGATTAGGGGCCTGGCAGCAGCTATGTGAGGCCCGTTATCTTGCAGCACCCTATGTCAAAAAATTTAACACACCAGCAGTGTGAAGAGACCTGAAAGTGGCACATGGCAGCAGAGTGTGGCGATGGAGACAGCAGCAATGGGAGGCCGTACAGGGACCCATGAGAGACTCTGGACCTGGCAGCAGCAGGAGGAGGTGGTATATAGGGGCCCATGGCAGATTAGGGGCCTGGCAGCAGCTATGTGAGGCCCGTAATCTGCCTGCACCCTATGTCAAAAAATTTAACACACCAGCAGTGTGAAGAGACCTGAAAGTGGCACATGGCAGCAGAGTGTGGCGATGGAGACAGCAGCAATGGGAGGCCGTACAGGGACCATGACAGACTCTGGACTTGGCAGCAGCATGAGGAGGCGGTATATAGGGGCCCATGGCAGATTAGGGGCCTGGCAGCAGCTATGTGAGGCCCGTAATCTGCCTGCACCCTATGTCAAAAAATTTAACACACCAGCAGTGTGAAGAGACCTGAAAGTGGCACATGGCAGCAGAGTGTGGCGATGGAGACAGCAGCAATGGGAGGCCGTACAGGGACCATGACAGACTATGGACTTGGCAGCAGCATGAGGAGGCGGTATATAGGGGCCCATGGCAGATTAGGGGCCTGGCAGCAGCTATGTGAGGCCCGTTATCTTGCAGCACCCTATGTCAAAAAATTAAACACACCAGCAGTGTGAAGAGACCTGAAAGTGGCACATGGCAGCAGAGTGTGGCGATGGAGACAGCAGCAATGGGAGGCCGTACAGGGACCCATGAGAGACTCTGGACTTGGCAGCAGCATGAGGAGGCGGTATATAGGGGCCCATGGCAGATTAGGGGCCTGGCAGCAGCTATGTGAGGCCCGTTATCTTGCAGCACCCTATGTCAAAAAATTAAACACACCAGCAGTGTGAAGAGACCTGAAAGTGGCACATGGCAGCAGAGTGTGGCGATGGAGACAGCAGCAATGGGAGGCCGTACAGGGACCCATGAGAGACTCTGGACCTGGCAGCAGCAGGAGGAGGTGGTATATAGGGGCCCATGGCAGATTAGGGGCCTGGCAGCAGCTATGTGAGGCCCGTAATCTGCCTGCACCCTATGTCAAAAAATTTAACACACCAGCAGTGTGAAGAGACCTGAAAGTGGCACATGGCAGCAGAGTGTGGCGATGGAGACAGCAGCAATGGGAGGCCGTACAGGGACCATGACAGACTCTGGACTTGGCAGCAGCATGAGGAGGCGGTATATAGGGGCCCATGGCAGATTAGGGGCCTGGCAGCAGCTATGTGAGGCCCGTAATCTGCCTGCACCCTATGTCAAAAAATTTAACACACCAGCAGTGTGAAGAGACCTGAAAGTGGCACATGGCAGCAGAGTGTGGCGATGGAGACAGCAGCAATGGGAGGCCGTACAGGGACCATGACAGACTATGGACTTGGCAGCAGCATGAGGAGGCGGTATATAGGGGCCCATGGCAGATTAGGGGCCTGGCAGCAGCTATGTGAGGCCCGTTATCTTGCAGCACCCTATGTCAAAAAATTAAACACACCAGCAGTGTGAAGAGACCTGAAAGTGGCACATGGCAGCAGAGTGTGGCGATGGAGACAGCAGCAATGGGAGGCCGTACAGGGACCCATGAGAGACTCTGGACTTGGCAGCAGCATGAGGAGGCGGTATATAGGGGCCCATGGCAGATTAGGGGCCTGGCAGCAGCTATGTGAGGCCCGTTATCTTGCAGCACCCTATGTCAAAAAATTAAACACACCAGCAGTGTGAAGAGACCTGAAAGTGGCACATGGCAGCAGAGTGTGGCGATGGAGACAGCAGCAATGGGAGGCCGTACAGGGACCCATGAGAGACTCTAGACTTGGCAGCAGCATGAGGAGGCGGTTTATAGGGGCCCATGGCAGATTAGGGGCCTGGCAGCAGCTATGTGAGGCCCGTAATCTGCCTGCACCCTATGTCAAAAAATTTAACACACCAGCAGTGTGAAGAGACCTGAAAGTGGCACATGGCAGCAGAGTGTGG